>NC_060122.1:194136385-194439415 GCF_021461395.2 Schistocerca americana | reverse complement strand
GCCAAACTGTGCCGTTCCCCACACATGTGTCCATACACGTTTTTTGGCCAATCAAGACTCTGAATATTTCGTGCGGTTCTTGTTGCCAACAAACTTTGCCGTACCTCTCACATGTTTACCTACGCTTTTCGGCCAATCAGGACTCTAAAATTTCGCGCCGAACTCCCACCTTTCATGGGCGCGCCGTATTTGCGTCCCGAAAGCCGCAACGGCGGGAAAGAGTCTGTCTCTGTTTCACACGTACGCTCTCTGTCTCTTCTTCCACCTGTGAGGTCTCAGGCTCCCCCAGTACCGCCTGTGGTCCCAAGTGCCACTCAACCGACAAAGCAGCCGCCATGTGAAGCACTGGCCAGCTGCCGGCCACCTCGCTTGTTCGACATCACAGACAGCTCTTTCCTGTGTCCACGCAAACCACCTTTCCAATGATAATATGCACGGTTCTAAAATCTTACTTACAAGTATTAATCTTGATATGTTCATATTAGAATCGGGCTGTTACAGGACTATCTCTATCCGCGTGGTATTTGTCATATATTATTTTCTGAATAAATATGATGTAAGGTGGTAGAATATGCCACCTTACATGTGTACTGTGTATAACTACATTTTTGAGTTAATAACATTCGTCGATGAGATTGTAATTCTGTCAGAGACAGCAAATGACTTGGAAGAGCAGTTGAACGGAATGGACAGTGTCTTGAAAGGAGGATATAAGATGAACATCAACAAAAGCAAATCGAGGATAATGGAATGTAATCGAATTAAGTCGGGTGATGCGGAGGGAATTAGACTAGGAAATGAGACACTTAATGTAGTAAAGGAGGTTTGCTATTTGGGGAGCAAAATAACTGGTTCAAAATTGTTCAAATGGCTCTGAGCACTATGGGACTCAACTGCTGAGGTCATTAGTCCCCTAGAACTTAGAACTACTTAAACCTAACTAACCTAAGGACATCACAAACACCATGTCCGAGGCAGGAGTCGAACCTGCGACCGTAGCGGTCTTGCGGTTCGAGACTGCAGCGCCTTTAACTGCACGGCCACTTCGGCCGGCCAAAATAACTGGTGATGGTAGAAGTAGAGAGGATATAAAACGTAGACTGGCAATGGCAAGGAAAGTGTTTCTGAAGAAGAGAAATCTATTTACATGGAGTATAGATTTAAGCGTCAGGAAGTCGTTTCTGAAATTATTTGTATGGAGTGTAGCCATGTATGGAAGTAAAACATGGACGATAAATAGTTTGGACAAGAAGAGAATAGAAGCTTTCGAAATGTGGTGCTACAGAAGAATGCTGAAGATTAGATAGGTAGATCATATAACTAATGTGGAGGTATTGAATAGAATTGGGGAGGAGTTTGTGGCACAACTTGACTAGAAGAAGGGAGCGGTTGGTAGGACACGTTCTGAGGCATCTAGGGATCACCAATTCAGTATTGGAGGGCAGCGTGGAGGGTAAAAATCGTAGAGGGATACCAACAGATGAATACACTAAGCAGGGTCAGAAGGATGTAGGTTGCAGTAGGTACTGGGAGAGGGAGAAGCTTGCACAGGATAGAGTAGCATGGAGAGCCGCATCAAACCAGTCTCAGGACTGAAGACCACGACAAACATTGTTACCATTACTTTAGACTAGTGACCGGGTTACATTTCATTGCCCCTTATGTATACCATGTACCATTCGCCACGCACAGCACAGCTATTCACAGAGTTTATTTCTGCAATTTGGTATGCTAGAAGTACGTTCATTGCAGCACTGTTAAAGAAAGAAAGATTGATATAATAAGACGATTGAAGGAAAGAGATTCTACTACCGCATAATGCAGCACCTATGGTCGTTAAAAGTTATATCCATTTCACGGTAATGGCACAGTTGAAAAAATCTACCCGCCTGTCGCGACTGTGGGTAGCTGGCGAAGATCCGCGCAGGTATGCACGTCCGGTGGATCTTGGGGCAGCGAGCGACGCTCGGCCCGCTCTTGAAACAAGCGGCAATTACGGCGGGCCCGCTGAAATGTGGGTCGTTATCGATCAGTGCGCCGGCAGGCGGCACCCACCTCGCCGCACCGCACCGCGCCGCCCTAAGTTATTCCCCAGCTCCTGCGGCGTCCGTAATCTGTTCTTTGCGACAAACTTCACAAATGACCTTTATGGCCGTGCGGTGATGGAAGAGTTGGAAAACAATTCCAATATCGCAAATCACGCGCAGCACCGGTGTCCCGACATTGAGGGAGGCACAGCTTGCGGGCCTCGCCGGTGTTCTCCAGCCCACCGGGACCGGACCGCGCTGACGGGCCATCAACCAGCGACCCATCTGAATATTTCCAGCACAGTGACAAACCCGGCAGGACAACGGTGATGCCAGCCATTCGTTTTCCTTTTCAATATTGCTAAGAGATGGCATCTCTTGGTTATTTGTGAATCCAGCTAACATTTGGGCAAATGGAGACTTACTGGTAGCAGTTGCAAACTTGATTCTTCAATTTCTCCAGGCGTCTTTTATGACGAAATAAATCAGCTGATGTACATCAGCGCACCAGATGATGGCAACGTGGTCGACTGCCGAAATATTGTGTCCTATGCACACTCATACCAGGCTGTTCACCCGAGATTTATTTCGTCAGTTGCAAACTTGTTTCAAATAGCTAGCTTTTCACAAGCGGCTTTGCTGGCACACCACGCACCTTCGTGTAGTATTACTGTAAATGTTCCTTATCATAATTTTGTTCTTACGAAGCTTTTTTGTGGTAAAATAAAAACAGAAATAATGTTCCAATAATTATAGTAACAATGTTAATAATTACAATAAGAATATTTGTAAATCTGTTACTTACAAATGATGGTGATCTAGGAGATGAATAACAGAGGTTTTTGATTCAGTTAGATTAGCTGAAAATGAAAAATTATCAGACGAGGATATTCTCAGTACTTCAATGAAAGTGATGCTGAAGGAAAAGGCGAATATAGGCTAGGGAAGGAAAAAACCTACCAGTTAAAACCAATATTTGCGTTTTCGGTATTTATTTGGCCCCTGTTATAACAAATGTTTTAAATTTTTTACTAATAACCGTATAAAAATACTGAAGTATAAATTAGCCACAGCAACATTGCTGACCCTTTTGGTTTTTGAATAACCCCTTTCTAAAAAAAGAAAAAAGAGTAACTTTTTCTTTAAAAACTCCATTTTTTGAAATATTTCGTTAGAATACAAATTTCGAAAAGTGATTAATGGTATTTTAATTACAGTGCCGTCAGAAACGAGCAATAAACACTTGTCTTAATGGGAGGAGCCACAATAAACTTGTGACATAATGTAAGAAGAAAACTTAAAACTTAACAATTCATTTATAGCTTGCGATGAAAATATAATATACCTTTATCTGCTTGTAGCTCTTGAAATGGAAAAAAAATACGAAAGGAGTTCTTCATCCTCAGTTTTCACCCTTTAGCACCGACTTCGTAATTCCGAAGCTGGGGTATGACACTTGATTGCAACATGATGTTTGAGCAGAGATACAAAAAATTAGAATAAGTAGGAGAATTGTGTTGACTTTTTATAGTAGCCACTTATTTTTTTTAGACAGAAGCAGCTATTGGCGGACGGCCGAAGTTTCTTTTGTTTTCTTATTTACATTGATATTTTGATTATACACACTCAAAAAAGTTTTGCATCACCCAGCTTCCCACAACTCTTGAAGGTGGACGTTGCCTGTGGATATTATATCACAGACACAGTCCCTTTGACTGTACACAGATATCACTAAACATGCCCAAAGATGTAAACAACCATGCATGAGCAGCGCCTAATAGAAGGAGCGGGTCCGACAGTCGATCAGTTCCAGTCATTCCACCAGGAAGGACGTAAGCGGCTCGTGCTGTCTGTAGTTCAACCATTTCTAGACGGTCAATACTGCGGACCGATCGCGTCCGCTTTGTAACTTTGTGCCAGAAAGGGCTCTCAACAAGGGAAGTGTCCACGCGCCTCGCAGTGAATGAAAGCGATGTTGTTCGGACATGGAGGAGATACAGAGAGACGAGAACTGTCGATGACATGCCTCGCTTAGGCCGCCCAAGGGCTACTACTACAGTGGATGACCGCTACCTACCTACGTATTATTACTCGAAGAAACTCTGAGAGCGACGCCACCATGTTGAATAATGCTTTTCGTGCAGCAACAGGACGTCGTGTTACGACTCAAACAGTGGACAATAGGATGTATGATGCGCAATTTCACTCCCGACGTCCATGGCGAGGTCCATCATTGCAACCACGACACCATGCAGCGCGGTACATATGGGCCAAACAACATGTCGAATGGACCGCTCCGGATTGCCATCACATTCTCTTCACCGATGAGTATCCCATATGCCTTGAACAAGGCAATCATCGGAGATGTGATTATGGGCAACCCGGTCACGGTGAACGCCTTAGACACACTGTCCAACGAGTGCAGCAAGGTGGAGGTTCCCTGACGTTTTAGGAGGTGATGCAAAACTTTTTTTGATGCGTGTGTATCATGGAACTAAGACAGACCAAATAGTTCCATCTTGGTTTCATTTCTGCGTTTATGACAAGAAATGATAGAAATAAAACGGTGAAAATCGGTTATTTCAAAAAATCTGTTATTTTGAGCGGTTCTAACAGTCAGTTTACACTGATGTGGAAGAATACTGATATGACTGAAAACTGGTTGTTTCAGCGATAACCGCCATTCTCAATATAGACGCATATGAGTGCAAGGATAGTGAGAATGTGACACAAGATAACAAAATAACGTTTTTGAAAAATATCTCAAGTTACAGTACTATGAACCATCCCTACAGAGACTACTGCAAGAGCTGATCACTGCTGTGTTTTGCACTGGAAGAATGGGAAAAAGCAACGAGTAAGTGTTAGTCCTCTTAAAGTGTCTCCATTCTCAGATTTTATTCAAATTATCATGTGAAAACGGATTTAATTATTCGTAGCATTACTGAAAATAATTTTTGGGAAAGTATACATGAATTTGCCCTGTTGGAATATTGATTTTTTAATGACTGTGGTACACAGTTCCTCGCTATAGCGTTCAAGGCACACACACAAGTACATAATTGCACAGCTAAAGAAATTCGACCACCGCACGTTTATGGATAGTAAGAAGTGCAAAAAAGCCTCAAGACAATACCAGTTGCTTCTACACCGCAATAACCGTACGATCACTAACCTGCCTTAACAACAATATATCGTCTAGCAACGGTCGTGTCTTCCTCTCTGCAGGCGTTAAATTATCTTTTACCACTTCGGAAGATGGCCGTACTTACACCTATGAGTGTGATATACTTGTACATTGAGATCATTGGGTGTAGATATATTGGTTGTTGATGTGGATTCTGGTTATGATTTATTCTCTACTGGCATCATATCCACTTTTCATAACTGACGTACACAATTTCCAGACTTTTATCAGTATCATTACTCATTTGGGAGATCTTCACCAACACACACAACACAAACATATACACACAAACACACACACACACACACACACACGCACACACATAGACACACGTGATGGACAGATGGACAGAGAAATCGGGAGGAAGAAGTGGACGCAGAGACGAGGAATAGGCGATGTGTGCAGTTTATGTGTTGAATGTGTACATGGACAGTCCGCAGCTCGTGGTCGTGCGGTAGCGTTCTCGCTTCCCACGCCCGGGTTCCCGGGTTCGATTCCCGGCGGGGTCAGGGATTTTCTCTGCCTCGTGATGACTGGGTGTTGTGTGATGTCCTTAGGTTAGTTAGGGTTAAGTAGTTCTAAGTTCTAGGGAACTGATGACCATAGATGTTAAGTCCCATAGTGCTCAGAGCCATTTGAACCATTTTGTACATGGACAAAGTTACGAGGGAAAGGCTGATATATGATGTTCTGGCTGATCAGTGTTTGTGTTTGTGTGTGTGTGTGTGTGTGTGTGTGTGTGTGTGTACACATTGATCAGTCAGCAAATTACAATATCTGTCTAGGCGATAGCAGCGTCACCTGGGAAGGAATGACTGCTGTTCAGACACACGAAGGCTGCGTTTAGAGTCAGTTAGTGTGCTCTCTATGAGTAGAATGGGGAACGCGCGCGACCTGTATGAGATAGACCGAGGGGAGATTGTGATGGCCCGGAGGTTCAGCACGAGCATTTCGCAAACTGCAGGACACCCGTCGTGTGTTCGAGGAGAACTGCGACGACAGTCTTCTTGGCGTGGTGAAACCAAGGTGAAAACATGTCCGGAAGTAGTGGGGTCGGGCAAGCACCCCACACCATAGATGTCGGACGTCGTAGGCTGGGCAGACTGGTGAAACCAGGACAGGTGGCGAACTGTGGTGGCAGTACCATCAGACTTTAATGCAGGGTAGAATACAAGTGTGTCTGAACACACAGAGGACCGAACGCTCTCAGTAACAAGCCTCTGTAGCCGACAAGTCATGTATGTGCCAGTGTTAACACCATGACGATATGACTGAAATGGGCATGTGACCACCGGCACTGGATGCTGGCGCAGGGCCAGAGCATTGCATGGTCTAGTGATTCCCAATACCTTCTTCATCATGCCAATGGGAGGGCGCAAATCCCTCATCTTCCTGGCGAACAGCTCCTTGGCACTTGTATTGTGGGAAGGAGGTAACCTAGTGGCAACTCCATTATGTTCTGTGGGACATTCATCTGGGCGTCCATGGGTCCAGTGGAGCTCGTGCAAGGTACCGCAATGGCCAAGGACTATCGTACACTGGCTACAGGCCAGGCACACCCCTTCATAACGATCATGTTTCCTGGTGGCTGTGGCACTTTTCAGCTAGATAATGCGTCATGTCACAAGGTCTGGAGTGTTATGGAGTAGTTCGAGGAACACAGTGGCGCTTTCGAATTGATGTGCTGGCCCCAACTCACCAGATCTGAACCCAACTGAAGACGTCTGGTATGTGACTGAACACGGAGTCATAGCTCATCGCCCCCCCCCCCTTCCTCCCCGGAATTTGCGGTGGAAATTAAGTGACTTGTATGTGCAGATGTGGTGCCAAGTCCCTCCAGTGATATAACAAGGCCACACTGCTTCCATGCCATAATGCATCGTTGTGGTATCCGTGCCAGTCAGGTGGTGGGGACATAATGTTATGGCTGATCAGTGCACATTGAATGCCTCCGCCAGTTCCCATTAGTGTAGCAACAAGTTTTTCACTGAAAATGATGGGTACGAACTCTCGAAACATCGCGACAAGACGACGCCATCACTCGGCTTATCACCCTAAAGTAACGTAACCATCTTTTTTAACCGATGTCATAGATATCATAGCTCATCCTCACATGACTGTAGATGGAGTGTTGTGGTACAAATTGAACAGCGTTAGTGCAGTGTAAATGTGTTCCTTCTTATAGAAACAGCCGGCCGGTGTAGCCGTGCGGTTCTAGGCGCTTCAGTCTGGAACCGCGTGACCGCTGCGGTCGGGTTCGAATCCTGCCTCGGGCATGGATGCGTGTGATGTCCTTAGGTTAGTTAGGTTTAAGTAGTTCTAAGTTCTAGGGGACTGATAACCACAGATGTTAAGTCCCATAGTGCTCGGAGACATTTGAACCTTATAGGAACAGAGGTACAATGTAAATATAGATTCACATTTTACTCTCATGATCTGTCAAAACCATGTTATACACAGTTATTGCAGAGGGTTGAGGTAGAAAGAAACATCGCCTGGTTAGAGCTTAAGATAGATTACCTCTTTTAGGAAATTTTTTCTTCAAAATAGTTAATGAACAGCATACACGCATTTATTTAACATTGTACAAAAGATATGTACACAATATATGTCTACAGTTTGGAGTAGTTTCACAAACTGAAGCACTTATATTGCTCCAACACTTAAACCAAAGGTTTCAGTTGATGTCAGTTTACTTAAATATGTTTCCTACAACTTGGTCAACATTTTAATCACAGTGTCACCCGTTAGATGTTGACATTTTTTATATCTTATAAGACGATTTACAGTTGTTACCAAAAATCTCGGAAAGTTCTGGACAGATTTATTTCAAACTTTTATAAGATCCTACGCTGCCCTGGGGCACACATGATGTTACGCATATTTCTGTTGGCGTTTCCCCATTCAGGACGACATATTGCTCTCTGTCTGTTAGAAAATTTACCATTCAACCGCATATGTCATCGGATAGACCGTAAGTGCGCACTTTTTGGAGCAAGTAACAGTGGGGAACTCAGCCAAAGGCCTTTCGAAAGTCGAGGAATATGGCATCAACCTGGGAGCTGGTATCTAGAGGCTGTTGTATGTCTGCGCAAATAGGGCCAGCTGTGTCTCGCATGACAGCTGTTTCCTAAAACCGTGATGATTTCTGCAGCTGAGCTTTTCAGAGTCTAGAAAGGTCATTATACCTGAACACAAAATATGTTCCATGATTCTACAACAAATCGATGCCAGTGAAATTGGCCGGTAATTGTGTGCATCCAATTTGCTATCATTTTTACAGATTGCTATGACATGGACATTCTTCCAGTCCCGTGGAAATTTCCGCTGTTCCTATTATCTCTGATACATGATGGACAAGAATGGTGCTTTATTTGCAACATAGTTAACATAAAATCTAACGGGGATACCGTCTGGACCAGATGCCTTCCTGGCGTCTAAGGATCTTAACGGTTCTAAATCCCATATACACTAAACACTATGTGAGCCATCCTTCCGTTTGTTCGATAATTGATAGGAGGAACGGTGCTGTAGTCCTCTACCGTAAACGAGATTTTGAAAGCTATGTTTAGAATTTATACCTTCTGTTTAGCATCATTCGTTACATTACCCGTACTGTCAGCAAGGAAGGGTATTGAATTTTTTGTAGCGTTTAGAGATTTTACGTACGACCCAAAGTTTTTGGGGTAATTTTAGAATTTGCAGATAAAATATTGTTTTCTATTTCATTAAAAGAATCTCTCATTGACCTTTTGACAGCGGCTTTCATTTCTCATAATTTTTGTTTGTCAGCGGGGCAGTCACTACGTTTAAAACGACTGTGCAAAATTCTCTACTTTTTTCAGCAACTTCCTAATACGTTCGTTGAACCAAGGTTCATCCTTTACTCCCCTACATTTGTGGTCGGCACGTATTTCTCTAGCACGTGGTGGACAATACTTTTAAATTCCGATCAACTTTCATTTGCTTTCCCAACAAGAAATCTCTACGCCTTTTTTTTTTTTCGAACTTCCACTGACATAAAAACCACAACGGCATTATGGTCGCTAATATCTTCTTGTAGATTAACTTCCTCAAAAAGATCAGGTCCGTTTGTGGTCAAGATATATACTATGTGCCCATCAAGAGTTGGTTTTCTAACCAATTGCTCAAGATTATATGCTGAGAGCACTACTAGAAACCGACTTGCATTCGGGAGGACGACGGTTCAATCCCGCGTCCGGCCATCCTGATTTATGTTTTCCGTGATTTCCCCAAATCGCTCCAGGAAAATGCCGGGATGGTTCCTTTGAAAGGGCATGGCCGAATTCCTTCCCCGTCCTTCCCTACTCCGATGAGACCGATGACCTCGTAGTTTGGTCTCTTCCCCCAAAAACAACACAATACAACACACTACTAGAATAACTTCACACGAGTCTTCGCTTCTGTCACCCTGTGATAAATGTGTAATTTTCCCGGTCAATGGACGCAAGATTAAAATCTCCACCTATAACTAAAGGATAAGCCGGGTGTGTATTTCCTATGTACTCAAGACTTTCTCTGAATCGTTCTGCGACGTTTGTTGCGGATGCTCATGGTCTATGAAAACATCCTAATACGATGAACAGTCCTTGTCTGATTGACGGCTTTATCCAAACAACTTCATAGTCCGAACCAGTATTGATTTCAACTGCATTTAAACAGTTTTTAACTGCAATGAACACATCACCTCTCATTGGAACAGTCCTATCCTTCCTAATTATTGTCCAATCCGAGTTGAAAATATCACTGCTATTTATGTCTGGTTTCAACCAACTTTCGGTACCTAATACAATACTGGTATTACCACTGTTTATTTTGGAGAGTAACTCGGGGATCTAGCTACAGACATTTCGACAATTTACTAATGTGAGAAGTAGCATATTTAAATCATTTGGGATGACCTGTTAAGGCGAATTAACAATTTTCACAGTTGGCACACCGTCATCAGTGTTATTAACTGGTAATTTTTCCGGCCAACGGGTTTCCTTTGGGGAGCTACCTAGTCTAAAGACAAACCCATGTGTATGCCACAAGTACTGTGCTACCCATTTAGTTGCTTCCTGTGTGTAGTGCACCTTTGATCTAGCGAGGGGCATCCTACAAACCTTCCACCCCATAGCATAGGTCGAGGAATCTACAACCATTTTCGTCAAAGAGTAGACGTAGCCTCTGGTTTAGATTCTCCATTCGACTCCAAACCAAAGGACCCCGGTCCACCCTGGTTATGATGCTGCAAATCGTCAGCTAGGCTTCCACTCCTCGAGAGATGGAGGCTGCCTTTGCCAATTTAGCCAGCCATCCAAAGGACCCAAGGATTTCCTCAAAACCTCAACGACTGGCATCGTTGGTGCCAACATGTGCAACTATCGGCAGATGGCTGCAACCCACATGCTCGATAGCTGTCGGAAGAGCCCCTTCCACATCCTGGACAAGGCACCTTCGCAAGCACACCGGGTGAATGTTTGACTTCTTCCTCGCCCTCGCCAGTATGTTCCTCAGGGGCTCCATCACCTGCAGGCATTAAATCTCCCAATAACTAACAAACCCCTGTCCTCCTGTGCCCATCTCGAACTTGCTGAAGGAGTGGCCTGACAAAAGGTACATTCTGATCTGGCTCAGCCTCCCTCCCCCCCCCCAGGCATCAGGTAGCATACTGAATCTATTAGCAAGGTGCATGAGATTTGTCAGGAGCCTGTGTCACCCATGCTTGCCCCGCCTTGAGGCTCAAGACTTCGACACTGTCTTCCACCCTCACTGGGGTGAGAGTGGGCCGGCCAGCTCAGTCGGACCTAAGGTCAGCTCAGTGACAGAGAGCTGTGACATCCCCCCCCCCCCCTGCACATCTACTACAGAAGAGAATGCCCCAGGCACCCCATCCCCACCGCACCTCAAAACGTGGCACTCTGGAGCCTGTTGACAGTGGCCAGTGGAGGTTCCACAATGAGCTTCCATTCACAATGAGGGACAACAATTGATAGCACTTTAGGGATGGTAGATTTTAGCCAGGATTTGTATCACACAGATTTGAAAGTGTTGCGATGTAATAGCAGATGGAAGAACAAGAAACGACTGATTTTTGTGCATGTTGGAGCTCCAGATCGATGGAGTTTGAAACATTTTTACGCAAATCAACCACGCCATTAACTCTAAAGCATTGTTCTACATTCTGGGATCAGTTCCAGGAAGGTATTAGTAAGAGAACATAAACACATGCACTCCTAAGGATACAAGGTTCCGCACTTAAAACAGGCTATAATGTTAGATCGCCCCAGTTTCCGACATATTAGTCGTATGTAATGTAACACTGTTAATATTCCAATGTAAGAAATATATTTCCAGTGCATGACATACACCATTCTTGTCGGTTTCTCTACAATAAACTATGATAATAAATCGTAAAACAAAAAGCTACTTCCTTAAAATATCGATTGTGTGTGATACGAGCACAATATTGCTTTCCAGAGATATATAGTGTCCATTGTTCACATCTGATCACGGTTCATAAATTATACTCTGCCCACATCAATCCTATATAAAACGATCGTTATTAACGAAGAATACCTCTGAGAATGAAATAGATAAACACGTACCAGTGGCGTTTGACATGTAAAATTACACGTCATGCTACCACTAACTATGTAGACAGGACATATGTCAAGCAAATGTAAACACGGGGATTGCAGTGCCTCACAAACACCTATCGCTAACTTAGAATAATCTTAGTTATGAAACTGAAGTCTTGATTTTATACCCATGATGCGACAGGGGAATGGACAGCATAGCCTTAATCATCGTTCGTTTAGAGGAATTTATCATATTTCATCACACAGGAGAAGGAAGTCCTCTGGTGACCAAGAGGTTTACTGTTAACGATCGCAAGTAGACACTGCTCTAAGACCCACACACAACATGCGGCAGTATACAAGCCGAATGCAGGTTACATCACACAATTGATGTATCCTGACAGAACATCAGGAAAATATGGTCATACGACTTGCAGCAACTTCGCAGGCGCCGCTGGTTCACCTCGACTCCTGGGGGCACGTGCGGAGTCGGTGGTGTTGGGCGATAGGTGTCGGGATGTGCTTTTTATTAGCTACCTTTTGTTTAAACTATATTCCTTCGATATCAGGATGCTACAAATTTAAAAAAAAATACCCCATACATACGAAGAACATCGATTTAATTTATTTGCATAAAATTTTATATAAATGTGGTGTTAGCGGTACAGTAATTAAGAGGAGGGTGCGTGTGAATGGGTGATACGGAGCAGAACGGCAGGTTAAGTGCAGAACACTGGGTTAATTTGCATAATTTTTATGTAAGAAGCAGTACAATAATTCAAGGGGTGGGTGACAAAGAAGAGTGTGCCAGAAATGGCGTTTAAAACAATGTGAAATTCGAAAAGTGTACCAGAAAATGGTACGAGGACATAACTAATTACTTAATTTCGTATCAAACTATTGAATTTAAGGAAATGGTGGTGACATGGAAAACCACTTAACAAAACAATAGGTTAAGTGCTAATAAAGGGCCCAACATTAGGTTAGGACACTGAGAGTACAGTGCCAAACATTAGGTTATGCAACATGTTTGCCCCTTTGTAATTACCTGCAAGTTTCCAAACCACAGAGAGTGATAAGCAAGAGAATCCAACCCAACCCCCATAAACTTAATTCTGTATAAATAGGTTAAAGACCTGTTAATCAAATAAGAACTATTGGCTTGCCCATCTGTGCATACATTCCCATGATGTAGGCAACCTGCACTAACAAAATGTGTTGGAACATAGTTTGTTTCAACACTCATGTTTCAGTAAGGTACAAAGCCATGCTCCAGAAGTACATTCTCAGAAAATTCTTCCTCAAATTAATGCCTATGTTTGATACTAGTAGACTTCTCTTGGCCAGGAATGCCCATTTTGTCAGTGCTATTCTGTTTTTGATATCCTCCTTGCTCTGTCGATTATTGGTTATTTTGCTGCCTAGGTAGCAGAATTCCTCAACTTTATCTACTTCGTGACCATCAATGCTGATGTTAACTTTCTCACTGTTCTCATTTCTGCTACTTCTCATTACTTTCATCTGTCTTAGGTTTACAATCACTCCACATTCTGTACTCATTAGGTTGTTCATTCCATTCAGCATACCATGTAATTATTCTTTACTTTCACTCAGGCTAGCAATGCCATCAGCGAATCGTATCACTGATATCCTTTCACTTTGAATTTTAATTCCACTCCTGCATCTTTCTTTTATTTCCGTCATTGCTTCTTCCACACACTGATTGAACAGTAGGGGCGAAAGACCACATCCCTGTCTTACACTATTTTTAATCCGGATGCTTCGTTCTTGGTAGTCCATTCTTATCATACCCTCTTGGCTCTTGTGCATAATGTATATAACCCAGTTCTCCCTACAACTTATCCCTATTTTTTTTCAGAATTTAGAACATCTTGTATCACTTAACACTGTCGAACGCTTTTTACTGGTGGGCAAGTCCTATGAACGTGTCTTGATTTTTCTTTAGTCTTGCTTCCATTATCAACTGCCCCCTCATAATTGTGTCCTCAATTTTATTTTCCATTCTTCTGTATATTCTACTTGGCAGCGACTTGGATGCATAAGCTGTTAAGCTGACTGTGCGATAATTATCGCACTTGTCAGCTTTTACCATTTTCGGAATTCCGTGGATGATATTTTTTCGAAAGTCAAATGGTATGTCGCCAAACTCATACACCCTACACACCAACGTGAACAGTCGTTTTGTAGCCATTTCCCTCAATGATTTTAGAAATTCTAATGGAATGTTATCTATCCCTTCATCCTTATTTGATTTTAAGTTCCCCAAAGCCCTCTTAAATTCTGATTCTAATAGAGGATCCCCTACCTCTTCTAAATTGATTACTTTATCAAATAATCAGAGCCGGCCGGTGTGGCCGAACGGTTCTAGGTACTTCAGTCTGGAACCGCGCGACCGCTGCGTCGCAGGTTCGAATCCTGCTTCGGGCATGGATGTGTGTGATGTCCTTAGGTTAGTTAGGTTTAAGTGGTTCTAAGTTCTAGGTGACTGATGACCTCAGGTATTAAGTCCCATAGTGTTCAGAGCCACTTGATTTGAAATCATCAGACAAGTCTTCCCCTCTGATAGACCTTCAAAATACTCTTTCCACCTACCAGTTCTCTCCCCTCTATTTATCACTGGAATTTCAGTTACACTCTTAAAGTTACCACCCAAGCTTTCAATGTCACCGAAGACTGTTTTGACTTTCCTGTATGCTGTGTCTGCCCTTCCGAAAATCATTTCTTTTTCGATTTCTTCACATTTTTCATGTAGCAATTTCGTCTTAGCTTTCTTGCATTTCCTGTTTATTTTATTCCTCAGCGACTCGCATTTCTGTATTCCTGAAGTTCGTGGAACATTTTTGTACTTCCTTCTCTCTTCGAAGAACTGAAGTATTTGTTGGTTTCTTTGCAGATAGCTTCTTTGTACCTACGTTTTTCTTTTCAACTTCCGTGATTGCCCTTTTTAAAGCTGTTTATACCTCTTCAACTATACTGTCTACTGAGCTATTCCTTATTGCTGTATCTCTATCGTTAGATAATTTGAAGAGTTTAGCTTTAGATAACTTCAGAAGACTGATGACCTGGAAAAAAAAGCTAATGTACTCATTGTCCATCCGTAGGAATAACACCACAAAGTTAAGCGAGACTCACCCATTTTACAGTGTTCAGGTCTCATAACTGATTACGTTTCATTAAATTTCCTTCTGTGGTGTCACCGCCAGACACCACACTTGCTAGGTGGTAGCTTTAAATCGGCCGCGGTCCATTAGTACAGGTCGGACCCGCGTGTCGCCACTGTCAGGGATCGCAGACCGAGCGCCACCACAAGGCAGGTCTCGAGAGACTGACTAGCACTCGCCCCAGTTGTATGGACGACGTAGCTAGCGATGCACACTGACGAAGCCTCGCTCATTTGCAGAGCAGATAGTTAGAATAGCCTTCAGCTAAGTCAATGGCTACGACCTAGCAAGGCGCCATTAGTAACATTGCATGTATCTAAAGAGTTTCACTTGTATCGCCACAATCTCGAGATGTACCAAAAGGATGGATTAAAGTTAAGTATTCCAGCAGCTACGTACTTCTCTTTATAGCATTCATTACGTATCCTGTTTCAGACCTCACGCCGTCCTGCTTTAGCTTAGTGCGTACCTTTCGGCTTCCTCTCATTGTGTCTAGGCTGTCTTGTCTAGACACAACACCTTCCATACCTCAGTTGATCAATACTGTCGACCGACGAGTGATTTGTGTCTATAGCTGTATTGGCCAGATCAGTCAAAAGAAAAACCTGATGATTCTCGGGTTCTCGCTGTTGCTACACGCTATTTCCGTGGTTCTGAAGTGTTTATGTACTACAGATTGAAGACTATGTTATTCTTTGCTCATATTTCTTGGTTGCTGTCATCAATTTTTCGTATACTATAATGGCACTGGTTTGAGCCTTTTCCACCTTTTACTGAAATGGTGTAGTGTTCTATATTTATTCTTCAACATATCCTCCTACACCTTTCATCATTCCCCATTGTAAATTCCCAGGCATTTCTATGTCAGCCTATCATTTGCAATAGCTTCACTTAATCACTTCAATCTTGACGCGGTTTTCCTACCTTTCACTTACCTTCCTAAAACAACGTCTATGTCCTCATCAACTCCTTGAATTACAATATTTGACCAATAATAAATCTCCTTATGTCACTTCGATTCGCCTCAATATTTAATTGGACGGTTTAATACCGTAAATTTTCCGCTACATGAATGGCCTTCATCCTTCCTAATCAACATTCCACGTATACTGATGCTGTTAATTTCTGTTTTACATTTACACTGCCTCTGGAAACAGATTCTATCAAACTTCCCAACATAATATAACATTCTGCCTTATTAAAGAATTCACTGCCTAATACGGACAACAGAATCTAAACAGCAAATAGACTTTTGGCTCAGCAGATGAATGCCTATCAAATGATGAAATGGGTGTGAATTCCTAAGGGACCAATCTGAGAGATCATCGATCCCTAGATTTACACACTAGTTAAACTAACTTATGCTAAGAACAACACACACACTCATGCCTGAGGGAGGACTCGAACTTCCGGTGGGAGGGGCCGCGCAGTCCGTGACATGACACCTCGAACCGCGCGGCCACTCCGCGCGGTATGAAAGCCTATATTGGCAGCAAGATGGAAGAGAATAACACACCGCATACGCAATCTGGGCACAAGTTCAGGAAGTCCTCAATAAGGAGAGGACGGTCAGAAAAGACGTAAATTTCTTTCCTTGATGATCTGATCTCCCTCATTCTGATTTTTACTGTAAACAAGCCGATGCACCGTATGGGCTCTAATAACTCCATATACAATAAGAACACATAGAAGATTACTGGAAAAAGTATTACTAACCATACCTAAAATAAAAGTTGCTCATTGTGTTCTACAGGTTCACAAAGATGTGTTGAGCACTGTTAACGGTAGCAATTTCTAGGATTATCGACAAGGAGTATTTTTTCCTATTCTTTAGCTAGATTAGTTTATTCGTTTTGTCTGCTATTATCTTTTGGCACATAACGTAACGTACATTTTTATAACCACAGCAGATCTCTTACACAAGCAGTGGTAATCAAGCCATCTACTTACATTCAACTTTTAATCTGCCACCCTGTTAACTGCTTTGTTGTTAATTCTCTGCTCTATTAGTCTTTTATTAATATTTTCTAGAAAGAAAAAGCCTCGTTGCGTAATGCCTAACATCGCATTAAACACACTGTTAATAGGCGTTGTACGGATCCCGAGATCAACTATTATGGGCGTCATACACTACAAAACAGGCTTGAATTGCACCCCTTCGCCGGTTTGATTAGGTCCTGTGCATGCCGAAGCATTTATTGTCTTTTGTACCTTGAAGTAGTGACTATTACGGTTATGGCTAAATGGCCAAATTTTCATGACTCACATGCCCTTCTTGGGATTCATCGTCTGTCTAATATACGTAATCTATGTTCGACGTTTGGAAAATTTTCTTCTCTATTTTGCGATACAAGTACGTATTGTATGAAAATTGCAAAATTTGTTCTCACGGCGGGCCAAATGTTCTGCTGTCTTCATCCACCAAATGATATGAAATAGATATAAGAAATCACAAAATATGAGTGAATGATCCCTAACGCTAATGTGCCTTTGTGATCACATATGAGTGTAATTCCGCCTCGAAAATTAAGTTTACTTGTCAGCTGAATACGAAGAAACTCTCGTATAAAAGCACTAAGCGTCTGCGAGCGTCATCTTGCTCAGAGACGTCAGTGTAAATGGCTGTAAGGCTCACTTGCTCCTCTAAAAATATGAGTTGTTTGTTGAAACACAAATTACAGCGCTCAAGATTTAGTTGACTGGGAGCTTCTCAAAATTTAGATTTTTACAATGGCATTTCCAGACACAAACACGAATCAGACTTGTAGGTTACTATGGTTCATGTTTCCAGGTGTGGTTCAAAGTCGTGAGATCCTTCAATCTATTCAGTAAATATATGCTCGTAGAAAGTTTGACTTAAATTCCACCTTGTCAGCGCTGTAACATTTTTCTCTACACAAATTCTTGAATTTGATAGTAAATGGTCTAGCATGAGAAGGTTAACTTATTTCGTTTATTTTCGTTACCCCATGTAACCAATTTCTGGGCCGATTAAACTCTTAGACTCAAACTATACATTGCACATTAACATTAACTATCGCATAGATTGCAACTAATACAGTAATGTGCCTCTGTGATCATATATGAATGCATTTCTGCCTCACAAACTAAGTTCACTTTCCAGCGAATACTGACGAAACTGTCACCTAAAAGCAGACAATGTAGCGTTGCCCAGGCATATCAACGTCAGTGATTGTAATGTTCAGTTGCTCGTGTCCGCCCGCCGCATACTTTTAGGCAACTATTTACAAGACTTGAGATATTAACGTTTATTCACGTATGATGTCTGAGTTGAAAAACCAGTCACAACTTTAAAATAAAAGCAGCATGCACTCTGAAGCAAAATAAATAAATAAAATTTAAAAAAAACGGAAAAACACATAATGAAGAAATTACCCGAACGGGACGGAAATCGATAGATGTGATATACAGGGTGATTATAATTAAACTTTCAAACCGCTGTAGAAATAGTTAGCCTGAGGTCAATAACCAGAATGAAGTCAGATTGCAACGGAATATTATCGGAGAAGGGGAAAAACTCTTGGCAGCAGAAAAATAAATAGTTACAAAAATTACATGGCGCTGTACGCATCATAATTTGATAGTGGTCGACTACAAATGACAAATGAATTATACAACAACGCCCAAAGCGTACGTTTGACGTTAAACAAGCTGTACTACACACTATGCATGTGTGTACAGGTGTGATACTGTTAGTTACGTAAGCCCATCCACCACGGCAAGTTCATAATACATCGGATGGGAAAAATCGGTTTTTAATTGTCCTGAGGCCAATACCAGCATAGAAAGCATCATTTACATCGGTTTTTAATCGTCCTGAGGCCAAAAACCGCATAAAAAGCATAAATGAAAATCAAATTGGATTATTAACATCCGTGTGACTGGAGCAGAAAATATTCAGTATGCTGTCCACCGTTTTCTGAAAGAAGTTTAAATCGAGAAACATCATGTTACACAACTTGTCGAAGTGTATCCAGGGTCACCTTCAGAATGTGTTGTGCAATGCGTGCCTTCAATGGAGCTATGTCTGCAATCAGATCACTGAACACAACATCTTCCATACAGCCCCACAGCCAGAAGTCACTCGGATTACAGTCAGGTAATGGAAACGGTCAGACTGTAGGGAAATGGCGGCTGATAATTCATTTCTGAAATGGCGCTTCAGCAGCTGCTTAACTGGATTTGCAATGTGCGGAGGTGCGCCATTTTGCATAACAATGATCCCATCCACATTTCCACGGTTTTTCAGAGCTGGAATCACATGGATGCTCAAAAGACACTCATAGCGCTTACAAGTGACGGTACAGGTAACAGGAACGGAAGCACCCGTCTCTTCGAAAAAATATGGCCCTATGATAAATTTAGCCGTAAACCCGCACCATACAGTGACCTTTACAGGGTGACGTGGTACTGATTGATTTGAGTGTGGATTTTCCGTTGCCCATATTCGACAATGCTGTGTATTGACATATCCTGTCAGATGGAAGTGGGCTTCGTCTGTCCACAAAATCTTCCATGGCCTATCATAATGCACTTCCATGCGAGCAAGAAAGTCTAAAGCAAAGGTCTCTGTTGCTGGCAGGTGAACAAAAATGGTTGAAATGGCTTTGAGCATGATGGGACTTTTCTGAGGACATCAGTCCCCTAGAACTTAGAACTACTTAAACCTAACTAACCTAAAGATATCACACACATCCATGCCCGAGGCAGGTTTCGAACCTGCGACCGTAGCGGCCGCGCGGTTCCAGACAAAAGCGCCTAGAACTGCTCGGCCACACCGGCCGGCGGCACGTCAACAGAAAGCTACTCGCGCACTTGGCTAATTTTGACTGGATAGCAAAGGAGTACGTTTCGTAGGATTTTACGCACCGTGCTCACGAGTATGTCCAATGTTCGGGCAATACTCCGTGCACCACACGTTTGCACACCACGACTTGTCTCCTTCTGCATTGCTGTGGGCACTGCTTTCACTGACGTCGAATCAAGTCGTTTCCTCCCTCTACCTGGTTGCGCACCATAAGAACCGTTCTTTTCGAATTTCCGAATCATTTCCTCCAGACCCACAGCTGTCATCAGACCAACGCCTTTTTTTTCAAACCTTTCAGTGTCCGGAACTTCTGCAGACCGACGTGTTCACGGTCATCATTCTTGTAATACAGCTTTACAAGCAGAGCGCGATCTTCCATTGAGACAGTCATGACGAACGTCGCAGGCGCAAAAGGAGGAAAGGTCGTGTAACCGGTTTGTTTATACCGACTTATTGGTCGTCCACGTGAGAGATGTATTTATTTACGTATTGTGACACACACAGTGCCATCCATTGATCAATTTAAAAAAATTTTTTTTTCTTCTGCCATATGTTTTCCCCCTTCTCCGATAATATTCCGTGACAATTTTACGTCATTCCAACCAGTGGCGTTATTTATACAGCGTTTTGAAAGTTTAGTTATAGTCATTTGTACGAGTATACAGAAACAAATTGTTAAACTTCAGAAAAAGTGATGATTTATTCGAAAGAAAGAGCTTCACAAACACAGCAAGTCAACAATGTTTTTGTCCACCTCTGACACATGCACAAAACTGCTCAACTTGACATTGATTGTTAGAGTTGCTGGATGTCCTTCTGAAGGATACCAAATTATGTCCAATTGGAGTGTTAGATATCCAAAACCGAGATTCTCAGAGGGTCCTGTTCGTAATGCTCCATACTTTCTCAACTGGGAAGACATTCGGCGACATTTCTGGCCACGGTATGATTTGGCAAACATAAAGACAAGCAGTAAGGTCTCCTGCTGTGTGCAAGCAGGTGTAATCTTCTTTAAATGCAGCCCAGGATGGCTTACCATGGAGGGCAACTAAACGATGGGTAAAATATAATCGACGTACCACTGTGCTACAAGTGTGCCGCGGATGAGACTAAATCTGCTATAAAAGTAAATGGCAATCCAGACCATCAGTCCTGGTTCTCGGACCGCATGGCGAGTGACAGTCGGGTTAGTATCCCACCGCTGTCCGTGGCGTCTGAGGACCAGTGTTTGGCTTGGATTCTAGTTGACTGGTGATTAACCCCTCTTCGAACTGAGCCCCGATGACCAGTGAAGACTGAGGCGCCATTTCTTTTCATAGTAGGCCCCCTTTGGTTGTCATCCGCGGCGTCCTTCCAGCACAGCCGTACGTCGAATATATTATACGCACCGTTTTGTGGCTCTCCATGGCAAGCCATCCTGGGTTTACATTTCCGCAAGATTATCCTCGCTCGCACACGGCGAAAATTTCTGCTGATGATCTTAGTTGTCGTATCTTCCCCAAATTGAGATCGTTTAGGGCACTTTTCGCTGGGACTTCCAAACAACTTGTGAGTTTGAAGCTCTGACGCACAAATTGGACAGAATTTGGCACGATATCTATCAAAAGGACCACGAACATTTTTTTCAATGAATGCCAAGTCGAATAATAGCTGGCATTAGTGCCAGAGGTGTATCAACGCATTATCGGCCTAATCAATCTGTGAAGCTCTTTCTCTTGAATGAATCAGCCATTTTTTTCTGCAATTCTAATCATTTGTTCGTATGTATATGTGTATCACATCTACCGAAATCTGTTCCATTCTTGGTGCGTTGTTTTCTATTCTTTTATTTTATTTATTTTTATTTTTGTCTTAAAGTGTATTTATCTAGGCAGTAGGCCATCGCTTAAACCTAATGAGGCATTGTATATATTTTACATAACGTTCACACGACAGGCATAGTACAAAATAATCCAAATTTAATACAGGATTCGACATTTTGAAGGAGATATAATGGAAGCTGTAGTAATTGTAGTAGGGAAAAGCAGAGTTCATCAAATGTAGATTAACAAAGAGAGATAATAATCAGGTAGATTTAAGTTGGAGAAAGCGGCTGTAAAGGACATCAGTGAATTGCGTGGAGAGGACGAGAAAGAGGAAAGTGGTAAAATACAAACAATGAAGACAGGAGGAAAGAAAGTTATCCGAATCAGTGAAGAAGTGAAGATAAAGATCCTAAAGGGGTAGAAGTACGCATTAGCTTTACTATTTGACAGAGACAAAATTGGCCATATGTGTTAATTTTTCAGGGAGAAAATATTAGGTTGACAAATGCAAGTGCTTCATGTGTTTCTGAAATAGACAGCATGGCATTGTATTGTGAGCAGAATGCACGTAGCTTGTTCCTGAGGTAGACAGCAGAAACAGAGAACATGTTCTCGAACGTTTTTGTAGGGTGTTTGGTGGTGAATCAACACGTTCCACTGCTTTGACGGTTTTGTGTCTGGGGTGTTGCAGTAGATGCAAGGTTAAACTCTGGCCACAAACCAAAGCAAAAAAATTGTATTGATTGTTCTGAAACCCGGTCGAACATTGTTCGGAGATTTCAGTATGCGTTTCTGACCCCGCGTTAAGAGTCGCGCCACCCATCTACCAGATAATTTTCGCATATCCAGTTCTACCGTTAAAATGTGATACACCCTACAGCTTCAGCAGTCTTTTGCACTTTTGGTCGGCGATCAATGATCCCCCATGATCATTTTCTAGACTTAATTTTCACTACAATAATTTCTGGGTTAGTGGCTCATCATGGCTGACCATTACGTGAATGATCATCTAAAATGTCCTGATACAACGTAAATCAGTTTGTCCACTTCGAAAAAGTGGAATATGAAGGAGAAGATTGTCCCCTTCCCCCCAATGTGGTACTCTGATAATCGGAATGAACATCTTTCGCCTTCATGCCTTGTGTTGGGAAGCAGTTAATCACTTATCTAATCTTGATTTTTCTCATATTCAATATGACTACAGGGGAACAGCAATAGAGAGACCTTCGCACCATGGATCTCTACCCAGAGTACAGCCATATCAAATGTTTAATTATTAAGGTTCGCATATTATTAAACGGAAATATTGTTGCCATATAGCTCATATCTGGAGGTGATTCCATGCACTTTTCAATGTACACTTGCTAGAGATGGCAAATGTTGAAGATCAGTTTTAGATCCTTTTGACATCCACTGATGGAAAAAAGTCTCAAAACAAAAACTGATTCAAGGAGAGTAATGAAATATTGGGAATACGTTTTTTTAGGTAACATATTTAAGTGATTATCATTGCAAGATCGCAGTTTAATTCAAACGCAAAATAAGCAATTGCAAGTATGAAATACTGGTACATTAATTATCGGTGTATCCGCCTCACTGTTGAATGCAAGCATGCAGACGTGCATGCATTGTGTTGTACAGTTGCCTGATGTCAGTTTGGGGTTGGAGTTTCATGCTTGTTGCAGTTCAACAGTCAATACAGTGACGTTTCATGTTGTTTGTGGACCCTGGGGTTGCCGTCCGCTGATGTCCCATATGAGCCCGACTAGAGACGGATATGGTAATCGAGTAGGGCAAGGCAACCTGCCAACACTCTGTAGAGCATATTGGGTTACAAGAGCAGTGTGTAGGTGAGCGTTATGCTGTTAGAAAACATCGCCTGGAAAGCTGCTCATAAATGGCAGCACAAGTCAAACCACAAAAACGGCTTACAAAATTGCGGTTAGGGTGCGTGGGATAGCTACGAGAGTGCCCCTGTTGTCATATGAAATCGCATCCCAGACCATAAATACCGGTGTAGGTCCAGTGTGTTCAGCATGCAGATTGACTGCAGGCCCGCAATTAGCCTCCCTCGAACCAATACACGGCTATCACTGGCACCGAAGCGGAACCTGGTTTCATCATAAAACACAACGGACCTCTGCTCTGCTTTCCAACGAGCTCTCGCTTGACACCACTGAAGTCGCGAATGGCGGTCGTTAGGGTCATTGGACTGCACTCTATAGGGTGTCTTACTAGGAGCTGAGATTGAAGTAACAATAGGTCGTTGTGTCACTGTGGTACTAACTACTGCTGAAACTGCTGATGTGGATGCAGTAAGATGCTCCAGAACCATACACCAAATGCGATAGTCTTCCTTGTCAACATTGGCATGAGGCCTTTTGTCTTCTTGCAACCGTACAACCGCTGTCAGTAGCCATGTACAGTGGTTACATTCGCTCCAAGTCTTTCTGCAGTATCGTAGAAGGAACAGTCAGCTTGAAGCAGCCTTACTACACGACCTCGCCTCATGGGCATTCCTAACGAACATCAGCGCACTAAGTGAAATCGCAATGTAACTAATGTTCACGACCGTTAAAGCCGTTATATAAAGCAAACCTGATTAAGTGTTGTGAATACATTCCGTAAATGGTGTTAATGGCAGGCTGTAGGTTTTGCAACGGATGCGTCTGGGCTGTAGGAAAAAATATTCGCCTCGACGGGACGGCAGAGATGCCGTCGAAATGTATGAAGGGTGAGAGTGACCCATCTTATCTCCAGCTCCAAACGCTGAAGCGGTGGAAGAGGACGGGAAGGTGAGAGGAGACAGATCACGAAGAGAGGAAGTTAGATAACGCGTCTGAGTGTGCAGCTGTATGCGCTCCCTTCTGTGTGTGTGTATGTGTGTGTGTGTGTGTGTGTGTAAGAAAGAGAGAGAGAGAGAGAGAGAGGGGGGTGCGAGGGAGGAGGGAGGGGGAACGGGAGAGACAGAGAGTTGTGTGTGTGAAGATTGTGTACACCTGCATGTCAGAGGGAAAAGGAGAGGAGGCGAGTAGAGGGAAAGAGGGGGCTTAGAGAAACAGAAAGGGGTGCAGGAGGATGGAGCGTAGCAGCAGGCAGGTAGGTGGGCGAGAGACAGATGATGAGGGTGGGCTCGGCAGTTTGCGGCGCGATGCGCAGCGCCGGCTGGTTATCTGATGGGCGTGCTTTAGGGCCGCACCTGACCCGGGGTCGCAATGAGCGCAGACTGGCCCCCTCCCCCCACAGCTGTCCCTTTCCACCCCGCACAGTAGGCTGCAGCCCCTGCAGGGCTCTGCCCGGGTGCGCCTCAGGGTTTTACGAGAACCGCAAGCACCACTTCGTGACAACCACTTGAGCGCTGATTTGATTAGCCGCCGCTGGGTGCTTTGCTCGGCTTTGCCGTTATACCGCTGACACGCCGAGTGCCTGTCACCTCTCCGAGACATTGCGCGCAGTGCTACGAGCCCTACGCGCCGCAGCGAAGTAGACTTGCAACGGAATACTTCAATCAATTATTAAAAAAAAAATAGAAAAAGGAACAAGAAAAATTAATAGGTGTTTCTTTCGCAGTTAGTCATAACGTTACACACAATTCAACACCGTCACCTCTGTGATCGAATATAAGTGCGTATACGAGAGGCATTCAGCAACCAATGCTAAACATTTTTCTCTGAAAGCAGATTGATTTTATTCAATACACCATATTACTCCTCGTCTCTTGGCTACAAAGCCCTATTTTTCAAAATAATCTCCGTTCGATACGATCCCTTACGCCACCTTAGTGGGAGTACCTGTACGCACGCTTGGTACCACTTTAGTGGTAGATGATGGAGCCAACGTCTTGCTGCGTCAATAACTGCGACATCATCCACGTACTGCTAACTGTGGAGTGTATCCTTCATTGAACCAAAGGGATGGAAATTCTTGATGCAATAATTTACCAACAGACGTATGTACTGTAGAAATTTATTTTTTTATGAACTTCTATGTGCTGTCGTACTATAAAATCATCAAACACCTGGTCATCGTAGACACTTCATTAGG
Source organism: Schistocerca americana (assembly GCF_021461395.2). Lineage (NCBI taxonomy): Eukaryota > Metazoa > Arthropoda > Insecta > Orthoptera > Acrididae > Schistocerca > Schistocerca americana. Next base: position 194,413,758 of record NC_060122.1, on the reverse strand, counting down.
ACCCTCTGACTCCGTGAATGCAATTGGGTTTAAGACAAACTCTTTTATGCTTTTTATAGTTAATATTGCGGCAGCTGTTTGTCGTAATACGCACATAATACGACCTAGACCACACATAAGTAACTATGTATTCTGACATGGTTCTCACATTTTCTTGTATCTTAATTTATTTTGTTGTTATTTATATTAGTTAATTTTTATTTAAAAAATTCTTCCACTGTTCCACTGGACATACGAATGTATGCAGTACATTTGATGTGTTGTATGGCCTATTACAAGTGTGTGTTACGATTCTGTGAATAATAGCGTACTCATATGTTCATGTATCCTGCTTTATTTGAGTAAAACAGTGAGAACTATTAACAACACCATGACACAGGCAGAAGCATATGTGCCCTAATGTTACATATAGCTTTAAAGATATGCAATATATCTCTTTGAGCCACTTACATAGTTCACATAATACCTGTCAACTGTTAAGGTGTGTTCTATATTTTTTATAACTTTTTATGATAGTACATTTCTTCTTCTCATTGTACAGGGGCTTGAAGATGGCATCAATGTAATGTTGGAACTGGTAGCACATAGAAGTTCATAAAATAAAATAAATTTCTACAATACATACGGCTGTTGGTAAATTATTGCATCAAGAAGTTCATGCCAGCCATCGTCCCACGATCCATAATGGATCAACGTAGATTGAAGGGATGGAAGGTGCGAGATCCGTGCTGTAGGGTGGATAAGGAAGAACAATTCAATTAGGATTTGTGAGCTGCTTTCCGTTGCTCTGGCGAGAGTGAGTTCTTGCGTTGTCAAAGAGATGGAGAATTTCTTTTGAATTTTTGTGGTGACGAACACACTGAAGTTACTTCAGTTTCTAAGGGTAGCACAGCACACTGTAGAGATAATCGCTGCACGATGAGGGGGGACATTAAAGAGAATAGCCCTTTCAGATTCCCAAAAGAACGTCGCCATTATTTTACCTGTTGAGGGGGCAGCTTTGAACTTTTTGCGGAGGAGAGATGGCATGGCGCCATCCCATAAATTGCTGTTTTGTTTCTAGTTCGAAGTGTTGAACGCCTGTGACAATTTGCGACAAAAAATTATCAAGATCAGCCACGTAAACCTCCGCACAAATCGTCCTTCGTTGCTTATTTTTTGGTCTTCCGTTAGTAGAGGAGGACCCCAGTTGGAATACCCCTATGCGTACTCCAGATGGTGGTCACTAGTGTCAGTACTACCAACGGAGACGTCCAGTTGTGCAGCGAGGCGTTTGATTACGATCCATCAATCACCTAGAATAGGAGTGTCCACACATTCGAACATTGCAGGAGTCACAACTGCTTGCGGCCGTCCGGCACATGGTGAATTGGACAGGTGTGCATGACACTGTTGCGAAGAAGAAAGACACCTCACCCAACGATTCACTGTCTTTCTTTCAGTGCCAGGCCTCTGTAGACATTCTGCAAGCGCCTATGAGTGCCTGCGGTGCTTTGGTTTTCCGACAAAAGAAACTTGACGACACTCTCTGCTTCGAACGCAATGTTGTTCGCCACCACCTACCGGAATTTCATGAAACTGTAGAGGCTGAAGCGGAAACATTCCACGATGTCCCAAAACTAATTCTGCATTTTTAAAACTGAAACTGACAGAGAAAAAATATTTGTGGTAGTCCCCGTATGAGGACATGTAGTACTTGGTTTTCTGTAGCAAGGAATCGGATCAGTGTTGAGTACTTCCTTATCTTGGTGACATCGAGTTTTTCCCGTAATTACCACCGAGAGTCCTGTTCATAGCAGTTGGTTGTAAGTCAACATTTTCTCACCAACTTTCAGCTTCGTTGCATCGTTCAGTCTGACTCTTCTTCCCGCTTTCGTTTCTTTTTAGTAGTCTGGAGAGAGTGGCGCTGGGAAAGAGATATGAAAAGTAATTCTTACTGGAAGACAGTCGACAATGTCTGTGGTACAGAATGAGCGAAGGAGGCAATGGCAGTGTGACAGAAAATAAGGGACACAGTGGCAGTGCTACATTGTTGATAGTGACAGAACGCTGCTAGAAAAAAAGAGCGGTGGAGACAGTGCCAGTGGGGAAGGAATAAAGAGGTGAAAAAAGTGGACCTGATTGAGTCAGTGATAATGAGAGACCGAGCCTATGACAACGGTAACGAGGAAGAGAGATATACTAACAGCGAGAAGAGACAGGTAGTGGGGAGGAATAAAACAAACTTTAGCAGTGAGATATGGAGGCAGAAATGAAGAAGGGGAAATACTCCTGGATTTGTGCCAGAGGAATGGAATGAAAATAGTAAACAGCGGTTTTATGAAGAGAGAAAGTCATGTTATCACCAGATACTGCTGGGATGGAAGAGCCAAGAGTGTAATTGATTATATTCTAGTAGATAGGGAATGGGGAGAGAAAGTAACAAATGTGAAGGTAATTCCAAGTGTGGGTGCAGATGGAGACCATAGATTACTGGTGGGACAATGCAAAATGAATCAGTGTGTGAAAAATAGAAAACAGAAGAAAGTGATGAGTATACGGGATCGGAAACTGAAGGAGAGTGAATGTGCTGAGTACAGAGAATTAATCACACAAAAATTTCCAAAAGAAGTATTCTGCGATGTAGAAAAAGAATGAAGTTTATTCAAAAACATTTTAGTCGAAGCAGCACAAAAAGTATGTGGCAGAACATCTGGAAAGGAAAAAATAAGACAGATAAGTTGGTGGGATGATACCACAATCCAAGCAGTTATAAGAAAAAATGGAGCATGGAGAAAGTGGTGGAAAACTAAAAATGAGGAAAAGAAGAAGTGCAAAGAAATAGTGGATCAGCAAAGAAAAAGGCATGGGAAGAGTTTACAAAAAAACTTGAAGAAGATGTAAAGAGCAATAAGAAAATGTTCTATAAAATAATCAAAAATAAAAGGAAGGCTTCTGAAGTACCAGTAAAGATGGAAACAGAGGACGGTACCATTATTGAAGATCCAGGGAATATAAAAGCTCTCTGCAAAGAACATTTTAAGAAGCTGTTAAACACTGAGGAGAAGGTACATGAGGAAACAACAAATAATGGAGAAATTGAGAGAAGTTTGGAAGTAGAATTAGGACAAATTACACGGGAAGAAATGGAAAAAGCTGTGAAGAAGATGAATGGGGGGAAAGCTCCAGGACCTGATGAAGTATCAGTGGACATGATACGAGCAGCAGGTCCAGTAGGAATGCAGTGGCTGTATAGAGTACTGTCAAGCGTGTGGAGAAATAGTACAATACCTGACAACTGGAGAACAGGAGACATTGTTCCCATCTTCAAGAAAGGCAATAAAAGACTTTGTAAAAATTACAGAGGAATAACCCTTATGAGTCATACAGCCAAGATTTTTGAAAGAATTTTACTAAATCGAATAAGTGAAAAAGATAGAAAGGAGCTGAGTGAAGAACAGCATAAGTTTAGGTAAGGAAGAAGCACGATCGACCTGATATTTTCTATCCGTCAACTGATAGAAAAGAGTTGGGAGTATTACAAAAGGGTGATAATGGTTTTTATAGACATAGAAAAGGCACATGACTCAGTTGACAGGGAAAGACTCTGGAAAGAAATGAAGAAGATAGATGTAGAAAATGGATACATTAATGTTATAATGACAATGCACAGAGGACACAATTGTAGAATTAGAACACCATTGGGGAACTCTGAGTACTTCGAAATAAGACAAGGACTTAAGCAAGGAAGTATTCTATCTCCTGCACTTTTTAATGTTTTGATGGAGGGAATGAATAGGACAGTTAAAGATATAGATGATTTTTGCAGATGATATGGTAATATGGGGTGATAAAGAGGTAGATGCACGGTTACAATTTGATGCGTGGAAGGAAATAATGAAAAGGTATAGATTAAAAATAAATAAAGATAAGAGTGAAGTAATGGTATTTGGAAGAGAGAAAGGGATCAACGGAAATATTACCTTGAATGGAAAACCCCTCAAAGTGGTAGAAAGTTTCACTTATTTAGAGAGTGAAATATCTAGGGATGGAAGAATAAGTAACGAAATTAATAGGAGGTTACAGAAGGGAGGCAATTTCTACCAAACAATAAAAAACCTGATTTGGAATAATGAAGTTTCAGAAAGAGCAAAACTCCTTATGTATAAGAATTATTACATTCCTATTGTCACCCATGGTGGAGAAACATGGACAATGACAGAAAGGGACTGGAGCAGACTGCAAGCAGGGGAAATAAAATTTCTCAGAGCAGTTAAGGGAAGAACTAGAATGGACAGAGTAAGGAATGTAGAGATTAAAAAGGACCTGAAACAAGAAAGTATGAAAGATGAAATTGAAAGAAAGAGATTAAGATGGTATGGGCATGTTAAGAGAATGCTTGGGCAGAGGCTCCCAAAAATTATGGAAGTACTAACGATGGATGGGAAAAGACCTAGAGAGCGCCCAAGAACACAGTGGAAAATGGGAGTGAAAATATCTGTAAAAAGGAGAGGTGTGACCTGGCAGCAAGTGGAGGAAGAAAAGTGGTTGGAGGACCGAGCCAAATGGAGAGGACGTATCAGCACCCAGACCCGGCAGTAGCTGGAGCGGCATTCGGTTGTAGATAGACAGATAGCAGTGAGAAAGGGCAAGAGGAGAGTGAGAAGAGAATGTGGTCGTAAGACAGAAGAGAGTGACAGTTGGAGACACACAAAGAGAAAATCAAAATGACCTGGGCCGAATGAGTGAGTGAGTATGGGCAAGTGGGAGTGGATGGCTAGGAGCAACTTTCAGCGATGGAGTGATTTACAGTTGGACGAGTTTGCGAGAATGAGAGCTCAGTTGCATGTTGCGAATAGTGTGAATGTGTTTCTATGTAAAAATTTCGGAAATAGGAATGTAGAATGAGGCAGCAGGTACCCTACTTTTCAAAGTCTTTGAAACATTGACGTATTCACCATTTTTACGCTGTGATATGACGACTTTCCGCTGATCCTTTTTACTTGATTGAGGAAAAGAACAAGTAATTTAACGGTTGACATAGATGGACCGTCACAAACCTCCCCTTTGAGATGAAGCAAATCCTTCGAGAATGCTGAGTCGTCATGTAAGGCACACCACCATCGCAATGAGTCTTGGTGCCATCCAGATGAAATTGTACAACCTCTGCCCGGATCAGGGCAATAAATACGACTTAAGTCTCTTCCTTCTATCTTTCCATTACATAATACACTTGTCACTAATAAATACACAACACAGAGACAACTATTAATAAACTTTCCGCTTACCACAGACTGTAGGCCACATAGTAAATTACATACTACATATCGATAGCTTAATTATTCCTCTATGTATTCATGCCTTTTCAAATACATATTATAATTGTCTTTGAAACAACTACGCTTCTTATCATTTCCACTAGTAATAAAACTGTCCAAACTTACTTCACACACTGTGTACCAAGTTTAAATAATCTTCTGAATAGTCAATAACATTTTTGTTGGGACTCTACGGCCGCATATGTGACATGTCAGAAGGGCTTGCTGGAGAAACATTTCAATGAAACCTTTTGTCAACTGCTAAGGCAGTAACTAAAACATTGAGCATTATCAAAGGAAATACTCTGATGTATAAAATTCTCAATATCATTTGAGAGAATGTGTGCTGAACTCATTGCTTTGTTATTTAACACATACTTTATACTTTCAAGGGGGTAGATAGTACAGAATTTGTTCTGAGGCAACAGGTGTTCTGCAGTCTCGGAGATGGGAAACACTGCTCTATAGAGTAAAGGAATTCTGAGACGAGATTTTATCAATATTTGGTGTCGTGAATGCAGAAGGACAACTTCGAAAATCGATGAGGTCCCTATTTATGTTCAAGCAGCAGTTGGTATTGTTTGGCCTCTTTATACAACATAATCACCATTGCTGTGGGAACAACGACTTTAGTATACAACAGGTTATATTTGTTATTTGGTGGGTCGCCTAATCATGAAAATATATTGCGACGGTTATGGGATTTTAAAATCTAAGTCGGATCTGAGCATAACGGAATTTCATTTCCTCTTTACGAAGTTCTTTATGCCAAAACTGCCATGTTTCTATTTTTATAGTGTAATATGCAGATACCAGTAGCCAGTATGGTCAATTCTTCAACGATGCATGAAAACTGCGGATAGTTTTCACTACTGCCAATGATTGCACTGCTAATTACTCATTCCTCTCCTATCATTTTAAGATGGTGAGGGAGATCTGTTATTTTTGGTGGCATGGGTGCTTTCTTGAGCTGTCTTACTATGGGGAAATTAACTTAGAAGAATCAGTATCACAAAATTCTTTGATGCTGAAAGTCATTTCTACATGGTAAAAAACAGGGAAATAGCGTCTCCCACGACCACATAACAGTAGCATAGGAGAGGGCAGAGTATATTCCATTCTAACTTCATAGCGCGACATGCTAAAATGTATCCTCGGACAGATAAGATCTGAAGGCCAGGTACAAACACAGATCTTGAGACCCTGGGAGCAAATGTTGGACACTGTTATGCCACAATGAAATGTTTCTTTAAATCCAACAAGGGGCGCCATGGTAGGCTCACAGTAATTATTTCGATAGGGGGTCACTGTAATTGGACCTGTAGCATATTAGGCTAGCCGATACCTCACACAAGTTACGTGGCAGAACATGTAAGGTGAGAGCTGCTTAGAGTATGGATCATAGTACCACAATTCCAAAACTTACATTTGCCCAAAATTCAGCTTGGGAGTACCATTCAGCACCAGACGGCATCTGGGGACAAATTGTGCTGAAATTTCATTCTCTGCAATCTCCCAACACTTTTTATAAAAAAAAAAAAAATACTTCATATGGAACGACTTAATCCTCTTGCCAACATGACGAACCAATCTCTCCACATTAATGTTATTAATGTTCTATTGTAGTATGGGAGCCGTTTATCTCAGGGCAGCACTTTCACTCTGTTTTTCCACCAGATGATGAAGCGTCAGTCTTGGGTCAAGGTGAGTAACCCAGACAGACGTATGGCCCATCAGATGAAGAATCAGGTATCAGAGAGACTGGTGTCAACATTGTCGGACTGTATTCCCGCTCTGTTACTGGCTGATGTTTGGCCACAGATTTTTTGGCCGGGGAGGCTCCAGAGACACAACTTCGACATCAATAATGGAGGGGCTGATGGTGGACCAGATTGAATTGTTGTTGAAGGGATAGAGAGCTACACATCGTCGACAGCCAAGGCCTTTTCTGATCTTGTTTGAGAGGAGTGGTGGGGGCGGTGTAGGGGGTCACTGGTTGAAGAACAACTGCTGTAGCACAAGTACATTGATAAAACAAGGTACTAGAGCTGACACTAGCAACCTTCATTTGTGTAGTAGCATCAAAAATGGTTCATATGGCTCTGAGCACTATGGGACTTAACATCTGAGGTCATCAGTCCCCTAGAACTTAGAACTACTTAAACCTAACTAACCTAAGGACATCACACACATTAATGCCCGAGGCAGGATTCGAACCTGCGACCGTAGCGGTCGCTCGGTTCCAGACTGCAGCGCCTAAAACCGCATGGCCACCACGGCCGGCCAGTAGCATCAGATTTCTGAACTGGCTGTATACGAACTGATGAAAGGAGGTAGAGAATGTGAGGGAGGTTGCAGCATGGCCTTAAACATCTTTTTGGCAACACCATATGGGATGCAGTTCGTAGTTTTAAGCCCATCTATCATTGATTCTTCATGATGTACTCTACAGTCCCTGCACTAGATATGTTGATCCCCAGAGAAACTCCTTCGTGAGTGGCCTTGCTTCACTAGTCACAAGTGGTGGTTTCTCCCTTACTCTTTTACAATGGAGAGAAGTGCGCACAAAGCACTGACAATTAAAACCGCACATTGGGTTCAGGATCTAATGCTTACATTTAAGCGACAGAAACCTGCCTTGACGTGGTCTATAGGTTTTTTGCTGTTTAAATTAAGTATAAACGAGTCCAATTCGTCCAGATCACAATCCACACGTTTCATTATATTTTTTTCATCAGAAAGGACTTCTGGGGCCCACTCAACTTGCAGTTCCTCCTTGAGAATATCTACCAGATTTCTGCATGACAAGATACCTTTCTGTAGTTCAAGATGTTGTCTAACTCAATTTTGATTGCACATTTCTCGTGGCAAGAAGCTTTGTGGAGATACGTTACTTGTTGGGAACTAGAGGAAGATTCTACCGACTCTGTCCCATTGCACAATCGCTTGACAGTTTCTAAAGTGACCGCAATCCCCGCTAAACATTTTTTAACCTAGATAGGAGAAACTTTTTCAAAAATGCCCTCTTTCCTTTGAACTGTTAAAAAAAGATTCTGATAAGTTTTGCGCGTTCTGTTAATTGAAACAAAGCGTTTGAATTAATTACAGAGTCAGGAGTAGTGGCTACCCGTGCCCTCTCTTTAGACTGAGTGTTGACACCCACCAGCTGTACACTCGTTCCACTGGCAGTTCTGGCAGTTGAGGAGTTTAATCTCGAGGGTTCCATCTCTGCCCCACAAGCATATAGGGAAATAAGAGTCACTCAGACAGAGGCCCGACTTCCTAAGTAAGCCTGCCACAAATGGGGTGTGGGTGGCTCCTCAGAGATTGCCTGTCAATGGCTGTTCTATCCCAACCACCGTGCATCACATCAGCGAGCAGCACACCTTGAGTTGAGGTTCCTTTTTTTTTCTTTTTTTTACTGAGGTTTTTACTATCCTTCCATTCCTTACAGTCAAGTATAGTTTCCCATTCCCTGTGGCACACTATTTTCCATCACCACACCATATATTAGTCGCAGAATTATCTTCAGAACTTACAGTGACAGAGGACTGACGGTGCTTGCCAGTTCCCAACTCATCAACCCTGAGGTTACCAAGTCTGTATCCAGCAAACGAGTACTGAGGTCCTGAGGGCGCTAACATTAGAAACTGACCAGCAGTGAACGTGAACTTCACTCACAAGTTTGTAACAGTACCAAGAATCTAATAGCGGATAATTTACAATTTATCGCTCTGCAGTGGGAGTGCAGATCCCCATACAGTAATAATAGCAGTCAAACACGAATCACAGAATATATAATAGCGATACCATTTACAGTCGTTGAATGGAGTTGCATTTGGAAAAATTTGAATAGTATTGGTTTGGAGAGGCGTGCTAGAAACCTGACATAATATTGTAGTAGAGGTAAATTGTAACACATGAATAAACACACTTTGCAGGCTCATGCACAACGTCACTCCAGCTGGTGTGGGTGGTTAACACCTACATCGTTAGTTGAAAATGCAGTTCAATACGCAGTGAAATTCGTTGAGTGCATCCACTAACTGAGGTCAAATTAACGTCTCGTCACACGCAATCACGAAATGACGGCAGTCAATAGTTTCGCTAATTACCACTTAAATAAAGACCAGGAAGACTGAAATGAGAAATAGTAGGTGCATTTCATTTAAAGAATTGATTTACAACCGAGTGAACATAATGACGCATGCTCCCCTGAAACCACGAAGACACTCTAAAAACAAAGCCGATGTCAGCACTTCATAACGGCAATTCCATACACGATACGAGGAAAATCATTGAGTAAGCTAAAATGAATGAAAGAGTTACAGATTTGATTGCATAGTGTTCCGGATGAAGTGACAAGTGTTCGATACTGTAAAGGCAGGAATCGGTTGCAAAGCCACTAAAAAAAACGAATTACTGGAAGCACTTCACGAATAATTTAACAGAATGATCTTGCATACGCGCAACCCCTACAGATAATCGCAATACATACATCTCACCAAGGCTCCAAAGCAGTGACCACTAAATTTTAAAGCAATGGGTCTACCACATATTCGAAGTATCGGGAAAAGCATGTCACTTGAAAAACTGTTAGCTGGCGTGCACTCAAACCACCGAAGCACTGATTCTCCAGTACGCCAGGAAACCCTTCACCATGTAGTTGCGATCAAAAGTAAGAGGAAGACACTTCAAATATTGTTGTATATGTTACAGAAATATTTCGCAAAGTATCAGCAAGGACTAGTTCGCAAGAAAACGAAGGAAAGTAACTGAAAAATTTGAAGTTACTGGGTAGTAGGCACCTTCAGTGTCCCTTGCATTTAAAGTTGTTATTTAACATTAAATATGAGTCTAAAAGTGCACGTACATTTCTGTCATAGTAGTGGTATGAAGAAATAATCATTTTACTTATCTGTTAGTGTTGAGCTCAAACCAACACTAAATGATTATCAGTTTATTTAAATTGGAGCGGGAGCGGGGAAAAATGAAAGGGGAGGAACTAATGATATCAGCTGCATCGGGACTTTGTGCGGAATCAGCAGAGACGAGTGGTGTGCTGGACCCGAACCTGGGATCTCCTTCTTACTTGGCAGTTGCTAAAACCACTCTGCCACCTGGAAACGGTGTTTACAGCAAATGCGTAGACCATCTCACCACAGTCCTTGGCCGACTCACATTCCCGCCTATTGCAACCTACCCACAGTTCCCGTCATATACTCCATGCTCCTTAACTTTTAGACTCCCGCTGGAGGTGGAACATAAATTTGCGTCCCCACCGAAGGCTGTGGATTCATTGCCCATCCTGGCGAGTCAGTCTTATGAACGCGTGGTATTCGTTATTTCAGATATTTCCGAAAGGACAGACACCACACGATATCCACAGCTGCGATACATATTATGTAAAGTTAAATGTTCAAGTGGCTCTAAGCACTATGGGACTTAACATCTGAGGTCATCAGTCCCCTAGACTTAGAACTACTTAAACCTAACCAACCCAAGGACATCACACACATCCATGCCCGAGGCAGGATTCGAACCTGCGACCGTAGCGGTCGCGCGGTTCCAGACTGTAGCGTCTAGCACCGCTCGGCCACTCCGGCCGGCTTCGAGTGGGAGGGGTGGCATCAGTCTTCACCTCAAAGGTGCACCTAAACTCAACGTGCTCAATTGTTTGCATATAAGTAATGTTCTAATGAAAAGGTACGAAACCTTGTAACAACCAAACGTGTTTAAATTTGCATATCCCGCTTTGGGATAACCTTCTGAGACATCAAGAGACACGAAGCATGCGTCGTCACTTTCCCCAAAAAATTCAAAGCAATGTGCTCAGCAATAGGGCTCTATGTAATTGAGGATACATGTTCTCCTCTTCCACTAGCCGAAATTCGCAGATAAGAGGGGTTAATTAAATTCTGTGATTACAAAGCTATGTTTAACTGTGTTTTTCCCAATCGCCTCATGTTCAAGAGGCAGGGTGAACGTTGTTTGTTCTTAGCTTTGGACAGGTCCATTTTTTTAATTTTTTTATTTATTATTATTATTATTATTATTATTATTATTATTATTATTATTATTATTATTATTATTATTATTATTATTATTGCCACGTGCCGATGTATTTGGTTCTGATGGAAGGTTGACTTGTGTGCGGTTGCGTTGGCTCATATTATGCTTCCGTAAATTATAATTAAATTTCGTTATAAGTTTTACTGGTAACTACTCTAAGGTTGGTTTTCTGACAACCGAATTGGTTGAACTGGCATCAAGTTATTCACGTGTCAGTATCCCTACGGTCAAAGATAAGCCCAGTCTGCTCTTCGGCGCTACATCCAGTGTAGTGGCTCCCGGAGGAAAGAGGAAAAATGCTCCCGAGACTTGCTAACCGAAAACAGTTTAATTTACAGGATGATACTGAACGCAATTGGAGTCGATCACATCAGGACAAATTATTTGAATTTTACCAGTAGAGGATTCTGTTGAACTCCGTGACTGTTCCTTTATGAGGTGTAGAAAAATTTCCGCTACCAGTCACAATAAAAGGTTATTTATCTGTCACACGGTATCTTAGATACTGTGAGCATATGGATGCCTTCCGGCTAAATAACTTTGATAAATCCACCTTTGCAGTGCATCTAAATGATCATGGTCACTCAGCCACCGCCATTACAGACAACATACAAATATTACACACTGTAAGCAAAGGAAAGTAAATGAATCTGCTCGAAGAGCTAGAAATTTATATCCACAGCTCTAACCCAGCACACCTTATTCTCAAAGAACAAGTGGAGCTTGCAAACAAATATTATCTTCACATATTTCACGAAATATTCAAAAACTGAAACTAATTATCCTCTGATATAATAACAAATTAATATTCTATGGAAATTCGATGTAACAGTCATACAACAGTTCAAGTACCATTATCGCAATTTGTGTGCGCCCCGATAGCTGAGTGATCAGTCCGCCTTTGGCCGCGGAGCAGCTCGGATTGTTTACGTCCCGGCTGCGAACGTTCGCGGACGAAGCGGTGTTTACACCGTCGTCACTCGCGTTTATTACTGTTTGAATCGAACGCACTGGCACATAATTTCCGAAAAACCACGATACAGTTCACGTTCTGTAACGAGTATGCACGACCGAAGGCTTTCGAAATCGAACGTTTCTTGAGGGACGAAGTGCATCTTAATTACACGGAGATAATTGGAATTCATTTATCAATCGTGAGCAGCACTCTTTACGTGATGATGACTGACGACGCAGCATGCGATAGAATCATTGAAGCCGCCAAACGAGGATTCCAATACCGACATTCCGATGGTCATATTGGCGAAGTTTTAGTAGCTCATTCGGGCCTGGGCGTGCATACGATTCGAGTCTTCGAGTGCCTTTCGAGGTACCCACTTCATTGATCACTGAATCACTCCAGCCATATTGCAGAGTTATTAGTCATACGGCCGAACGTTGGGCAAGTTTTAGCACGTATCCAGTGCTCAATGGTGTGCGACAGGTGCGAATTGGCCTTACGAAAAATGCGCCATCGTACATAAACGTCGGCGGCTGTAGAGCTATTGTCGTCTATGATAGACAGCCCCGGACATACTCCGGGTGTGGTGGTGAAGGACATCTTCGATCTGCGTGTGTGCAGAGGAGACTCGTGCAACTCCCCAGCGGAGACTTCCAGAATCTGACTACACCACCGTCACTGCCGATGACTTACCTGACGGCACTTCGCGGGGAGGTGACGCCAAGGTCGGAGCGCACTATCGAACCAACGCCGCAGTTGATTGAGGCGCCTTCAGGCCCCACTGAAGAAGGAATGGCTCCGACCAGCCATCAATCCCAGACACTACAGGTGGTGCAGAAAAAGGATGATAGCATCACACTAGGCGTGGAAGCCCCAGGGCGTTGTGGGGGTGGCGAGAAAGCAGGAGATACAAGATTCGCGAACACCAGAGGCCGAGGTTAGGGCCCGCAAACAACGCTCGCCAAAGCGCCGCAAGAAGCTCCCTTCTCTTCCTGGGAGCCCAGATGAGTCTAACGCTATGGACCTGTCTGACCTGGAACCACAAGCTTCGGATGTCGCTGACCTTATGGATTCTGACAGTGAAAAGATGTCATGTAGTTCAGACGAGACATCCGCTCAGGGGCCTGACACCCCTTCTGCGGCTGAGTGCAAAGCTGCGAAAGAATCACAGATGTCACAAATCAGTGCCGCTCAGGGAAATGTGGAGCACCCCAATTATATCAGCTGTGATGAGCAGGACGACGAAATCACCAAAGCGGACCATTCTATTGGTGGGGACTCGCATCCGTCCGCATCTCAAGAAACCTAATACCGCAGGGACACGTCCGTCTGGCGACCCTCTGCGGATGTGCAAAGAGACTATCGATACGGTGAAATTTCGTCATTTTAACCTCATGTGGAGATGACAGCTACTCGAACCCAGGCATACAGAATAGGGACAGTGAAAGTAAATACCATTAGATCGCCCGTGAAACAGCAGTTGTTTAGGGACATGATATACGCGTCGGATGTGGATATGCTGATGGTGCAGGAAATTTACATTCCTGAGTTCCAGGAAGTACATGGACCCATCTCCTACACCTCGTCTCACTCGAACAACGACAGTGGAACGGCGATATTGGTCCGGGACGGGATATCGGTTTGCGACCTGGCTTATCTGCCTTCGGCACGAGGACTAGTGATAACTGTTAATGGAATTCGTATTCTCAATGTTTATGCCCCTTCCGGCACAGACAACAGACGGGAGGTTGCGAGATATTATTCGGAACGGATTGTGCCCTTATTTACCGGCAGATTCGATCATTTCATTATAGGTGGTGACTTCAATTGTGTTTTAGCCCAAACAGACCAGACTTCACAATACAATACCTGTCGTGAATTGCATGTGCTATGCCGGGACCTGGAGTTAAGCGACACCTGGGACATGATTCATAGGAACTGTGAGGGATATACTTTTTTTACCAGTCACTCGGCGAGCAGACTTGATCGAGTATATGTTTCGGTTAGCCTACAAGATAAGGTGGTCGACGCGGAACGATGGCCTGGGGCATTTACTAATCATCTGGGTTACATTTGTACCATATCCCTCCCTAGGCAAAGTGTGTGGAGAAGCTGCGGGACATGGAAGCTCAATTCGTCACTTTTGGTGGACCCTGAATGTCGTCAGAGAGTCGAGGAGGTACGGCCACAAGTCAACGCCGTCTTCAATGGTGGCTCGAGTGTACTAACCAGGCGATAAGAAGAGCTCTAATACAGTATGGTCGGGATAAGACGAGATGGCAAAGAGACACTGTTGATTATTATTACACCATGCTTCGTGAGCTGTCATTCCAGGTGCCGTCTGCAGAACGTCACGCCGCAGTTCATCGTGTCAAGGCACAAATCCTATCGATCACGCTACGGCAACTAGGTGGCATCCCAATGCGGGCAAGATGTCTCGACACCATCACTGTGGAACGTACCTCGATGCACCATGTGTCGCGGGAACAGAAACGTTACCGCCGGGCATTGGTAACAGTGCTCCACGGTTTAGATGGCTGTCAACTGACAACAAAAGATGTTCAAATGTGTGTGAAATCTTATGGGACTTAAGTGCTAAGATCATCAGTCCCTAAGCCTACACAGTACTTAACCTAAATTATCCTAAGGACAAACACACACACCCATGCCCGAGGGAGGACTCGAACCTCCGCCGGGTCCAGCCGCACAGTAACTGACAACACAAAAGGACATTGCAGATGAATTTTTAGAACATTTCCGCCACCTCTATACCGGAACACCGACGGACCGTCTGTTGGGGGAGGACATACTGCACCATCGGACATACTGCAACATCGGACATACTGCAACAGAGACTGATAAGGCAGCACTTATGTAGCCACTCACAGAAGACGATATAAAGGTGGCACTCACAAAAGGAGCGGCCCATAAATCACCAGGGCCAGATGGGATTACGTTAGAGTTTTATCGAGAATTCGTGGACAAGATGATGCCACAGTTGATGTCGATGTACAACGTGGCGATGCGTCCCGACATGCGCCTACCGTCGGATTTTATGACGGGATTTCTTCTTCCCACTTTGCACGACTACCAGCGTCTCGTCTCAAACAGGAGATATCCACGACAGTATCCCCTGATCAGGCTTGCCTAGGGGTGCGAAGCAACATCTCCTCGGCGTTAAGTGAATTCCGTGTCGTTATCGCCCTGGCGGAAACGTGTAGAATGCGAGCAGTGATGATATCTGTGGACTTCGATGGCGTGTTCGACAGGATAAACCACGACTTCTCGGCGTCAGTCATGAGCCAAATGGCGATGCCACCTGTTTTCATCTCCATCGTTATGAGGCTAATACGAGGGGCTACATCGAAGGTGATTGTAAACGGTCGGGAAGCTGGCTCGATTCCCATTAACAGCTCAGTCCGTCAAGGGTGCCCACTCTACATGATGCTGTTTGCGATAGCACTTGAGCCACTGATGTGTGTTATGAGACACTCACTTACTCGGATAGCGCTTAATGAGAACTCTTTCGTTTGACGCGCATATGCGGAAGACCTGATCGTTCTTGCCAGATCAGGACATGAAGTGTTTCAGGCTGTTGAACATCTAGACTCCTACGGGACGGTGGCAGGTAGTGTCGTTAACATGACGAAATCCAAAATTATGCACATTGGACGGGGTCTCGAAGACTTACCAGGATCGTTTCAGACGGTGGAATCGCAGAGATGTCTAGAGACCACATATAGCCGTTCACTACGGCAGTCAGCGGCGGCGAGTTCTCGGCGGCTTCTACGGAATGTTCGTCTGACGATGCGCAACAACTCACTGAGAGCCTTTGACATGATCCAACGTGTGGCATACACCAACGTTCACATAGCGTCACGACTGCCCCATTTAGCGCAGATCCTACCAATACCGAAGGGTACTGCATACCACCTCATGGCTGCCTTTGGTTATTATGTTAATACTGGGATGTTATTTAAGATCAAATATGACACCTTAACGCTACAGTTCCAGAAACGGTAGCCTCAACCTCACAGACTTGCGAAACAAAGCTTTGGCGCTTTACATGCGATCGACGATACGAAATTGACAACAACGAAAGCATACCATAACATCAGCTCTGATAGAAGTACTTGTTCCGCCTTCGTACGACCCCCGATAGCGGTGGGCAACATTTCACCTTCTCTTGCACACATTGCCTCATTTCTTGCTGATTATAGTCATGTTCGTCTGAAAGTACCTTCGACGAGAATACCTACGACTCGGGAGATCTATATGTGCTTGATGGATCACCATGGCCGCGACATAATGAAATTCAAATACCCTTCGAGAACTTGGAATCACATTTGGTGTGCACTGCATACTCCATTACTCTCAACAGCAGCGAGATCGATGTGGTATATTCTTATAAGCCGTAAACTTGTGACCAGCAGTCGATTACTGACAGTTCACATGGTCTATTCTCCTCTTTGCACAAACTGTGGACTGTAAGTAACGGAAGAACGTGGTTTAGTGTGTGGAGCAGCGAGGGACGTCTGGATGCTGACCTTCCTCCAGCGCACTAACTACACAGAAATCACATCGGATGTACTTTTTCTACCGGACAAGATCTTTTCTCCCAAACAAAAGACGTATGCGGTCAATTCCATCGCTGGACATGCGACGAAATATTTGTATTCGTACGATATTAAGTCCGTGATGGATTATTCGGTGTATTTACAAGAACAACACGAGTTCATCCGAAGTCATACGAAATACAGGACTTACTTTTCCAGTTCTTTAGGAAGTGTTTTTCACAATCCGCCCGACAGCTGGGGTGTCCCAGAAATAAGAAGACTCCTGCAGCATAACGACTAGAGACAGTACTGCGCAGTTCAAACATATTGGCATATTCCACACTGAGAAGAAAACTGGCGCCTACCTGTTGGCGCCAGTTATGGCTGGATTGGCAGAAATGGTGAAGATTATATGGCTTTCTGCCAGATTTATGATGCGACACAGCATGCTGAAGGGATTGTGACGCAGATGATAACTTCATTGTCACTCCCGCTCGTGACTAGGACTGTCATTTACTTTATTCATGTTAAAAAAAAAGAGGGCGGCCTTTATGTTGGTTTTAAGGTTTCCAAATTGTTTTTGCTGTCTCGATACTTTTCTTACCCCTAGGACAGCACAATTGTACGAATAAAGATTGTTTACCCTCCTTTCCTGTTCCACAAAAGAAGAAGAAAGAGATTTGTGGTCGCGTTGTTTTACCATAAAGCGGAGTAACCGCGCTTTCATATTTTTATTTTATTTAAAAAAATAAGAAAAAGAAAAAAGTAAAAAAGAAAAAAAAGAAAAAAAAACTAAAAGTGGTCAGAGTCATAGATTGCCGTCCTACGAGCCCGGCTTTGATTCCCGGCTGGGTCGGGGATTTGCTCCACTCAGGAACTGGGTGCTGTGTTGTCTTCATCATCCTTACATCCCCATTAGGCGCGCAGGTCGCCCAATGTGGCGTCGAATGTAATAAGACCTGCACGAAGGCGGCCAGACCTGCCCCGTAAGGGCATCCCGACGAATGACGCCAAACGCTCATTTCATTTCCATCGTAATTTGTAAAAATCATATTGAAAACACAAGCTGTAACTGTCATTGTATATTTTGAAATAACTTTCAAAATTTCGTATGTGTAACATCATTGTACTTCTCTGACAGCAGTGTGGTTCAAAACAGTTCTAGCTGTCATTTTTAATTTGTAATAGCTTTTAGAAATTTCATATACAGGGTGGTACATTGATAGTGACCGGGCCAAACATCTCACGAAATAAGCATCAAACGAAAAAACTACAAAGAACGAAACTCGTCTTGTTTGAAGGGGGAAACCAGATGGCGCTAGGGTTGGCCCTCTAGATGGCACTGCCATCGGTCAAATGGATATCAGCTCCTCTTTATTAAATAGGAACCGCATTTTTTATTACATATTCGTGTAGTACGTAAAGAAACATGAATGTTGTAGTTGGACCACTTTTTTCGCTTTGCGATAGATGGCGCTGTAATAGTCACAAACGTGTAAGTAAGTGGTAACACGTAACATTCCGCCAGTGCGGACGCAATTTGCTTCGTGATACAATTCTCCGTGTTAAAATGGACCGTTTACCAATTTCGAAAAAGGTCGATATCGTAGTGATGTATGGCTATTGTGATCGAAATGCCCGACAGGCGTGTGCTATGTATGCTGCTCGGTATCCTGGACGACATCATCCAAGTGTCCAGACCGATCGCCGGATAGTTACATTATTTAAGGAAACAAGCAGTGTTCAGCCACATGTGAAACGTCAACCACGACCTGCAACAAATGACGATGCCAAAGAAGGTGTTTCAGCTGCTTTCGCGGCTAATCGGCACATCAGTAGCAGACAAATTTCGCGAGAATCGGTCGCGAGAATCGGAAACCTCAAACACGTCGGTTTTGGGAATGCTACATCAACATTGATTGCACCCGTACCAATTTTTTATGTACCAGGAAATGCATGGAGATGACTTTGAACGTCGTGTACAGTTCACAAGAGAAATTACGGGACAATTACAGATTTTTTGCACGCGTTCTATTTAGCGACGGAGTGCCATTCACCAACAGCGGTAACGTAAACTGGCATAATATGCACTATTGGCAACGGAAAATCCACGATGGCTGCGACAAGTGGAACATCAGCGACCTTGGTTGTGTAATGTATGGTGCGGCATTATGGAAGGAAGGATAATTGGACCACATTTTATCGATGGTAATCTAAATGGTGCAATGTATGGTGATTTCCTACGTAATATTCTACCGATATCACTACAAGATGTTTCACTGCATGACAGAATGGCGATGTACTGCCAACGTGATGGATGTCCGGCACATAGCTCGCGTGTAGTTGAAGCGGTATTGAATAGCATATTTAATGACAGGTCGAAGCACCATACCATGGCTCGCACGTTCACCGGATCTGATGCTGGGAAAGTTGAAGGATATTTGCTGTCGTGGTCCACCGACAAGTCTGAGAACATGCATCAGCGCATTGTCATTGCATGTGCGAACATTACGGAAGGTGAACCACTCGCTGTTGAGCGGAATGTCGTTATACGTATTGCCAAATGCATTGAGGTTGACGGACATCATTTTGAGCATTTATTGCATTAATGTGGTATTTACAGGTAATCACGCTGTAACAGCTTGCGTTCACAGAAATGATAAGCTCACAAAGGTACATGTATCACATTGGAACAACCGAAATAAAATGTTCAAACGTACCTACGTTCTGTATCTTAATTTAAAAAACCTACCTGTTACCAACTGTTCGTCTAGAATTGTGAGGCATATGTTAATGACTACTACAGCGCCATCTATCACAAAGCGAGAAAAGTGGTCCAACTGAAAAATTCATATATCTGTACTTACTGCACGAATATGTAATAGAAAAGGGGGGTTCCTTATTTTAAAAAACTCAGTTGATATCCGTTTGACCTATGGCAGCGCCATCTAGCGGGCCAACCATATTGCCATCTGGTTTCCCCCTTCAAGTTAGACAAGTTACGTTCTTTGTAGTTTTTTCGTTTGACGCTTATTTCGTGAGATATTTGGCTCCGTCACGATCAATGGGCCAACCTGTATAAAACATCATTGTACTTCCTACGTTCTCAGACAAAAATGTGGATCAAAAAATTTCATAATATGTATCAAAGAACTTCGCAGTCTATAATAGCTTTTTAAGTTTCTTTGTGTGCAACATCCTTCCACTTACTGTGGCTAAGTTCTTTGACCATAACCTACATGTTTCTGTATGAGCAACATCTTTACACCTGCTACGTCTACGTTCTTTGACCATAGCCCACATGATTGTACGTAAAAACAGTGTATTTTCCGAGTGCACAACGTAATAGTGAAATATGCACCTAAACTTTATAAAACTGAGATATGGACTTGAAAATGATAATAAGTGTGGAACTAAGTGGAAAAACTGTCAGCAAAACGTCACTCTAATGATGATGCTTCATCTTTTTGTAAGTACAGACATCTTTTCGACATATGCTGCCTTGCCACTTACAATTGTCCCACTTGAGTCTGTTTAGACATCATAAAATATTTTTTTTATTTATACAGTAATCTCCAGGTATATAAACATGTACGTGAATGCATAAACACCTGAGGGTGGGGGCAAGCTTGAAACCGGTCATGTGACAAATAAATAACCTTTTATTGTGACTGGTAGCGGAAATTTTTCTGCACTATATAAAGGACGAATTATTGGTCCAGCCAAGCCGAATGACTCAGTTCAAATTCCAAACTGGATGCCGACTTTTACCAAATTCAGTAGGAGTGCGAGGCACTAATTCCGATGTGATGGGCTCCACGCCATCCGCAGACTGAACTGCAACCTCCTGGACACTGATCCAACACTCAGACGTCGCCGTAGCACTTGCTGCGCTTCCAGTAGACAACTCGCATGCGCATGACCAGCTTTTACCTAAGGCTCGCCCGAGCGCACTGAAAACCGCTCTCCACGCGTAGCATCCCTGACTACAAAACAGTTTCAATTTGTGTAAAGGCGTAATGAAGCCAGAAATCGACATTGTTGCACGTATGCATCGCAGAAGTACGAACCGAAAATCTTACGACTATGTCAAATATTATTTCGTAGAAAAGATTGTTTAACTTTAAAAAATGGTTCAAATGGGTCTGAGCACTATGAGACTTAACATCTGAGGTCATCAGTACCCTAGAACTTAGAACTACTCAAACCTAACCAATCTAAGGACATGACACACATCCATGTCCCTCGCAGGATTCGAACCTGCGACAGTAGCGGTCGCGCGGTTCCAGACTAACATTATCAAAATTGTCTTCAGGTAAGATTTTATTGTAACATATACATATATCACTAAAGTTAATTCTGGTCAAGTCTTGTTAATTCAAAGTGAAATTGTTAATTCAAAGCGAAATTCATGGAATTTATAATAACTATGTCAGTAATAATAATATTACTACACTTAATTCAAGCTACGGTATTAATATTGCTCTTATCAGACTCAGAATCCCAGTATATACTTCTGTTAGGCTTTCCTCATTTTTTTGTACTGTGTTCTCCAAAACGTTCAATTTTCGAAAATGAGCAAACCCCTTCACTTATGCACAGGCCCCTGGTGTTTTCTTCAATAATACACTCCTGGAAATTGAAATAAGAACACCGTGAATTCATTGTCCCAGGAAGGGGAAACTTTATTGACACATTCCTGGGGTCAGATACATCACATGATCACACTTACAGAACCACAGGCACATAGACACAGGCAACAGAGCATGCACAATGTCGGCACTAGTACAGTGTATATCCACCTTTCGCAGCAATGCAGGCTGCTATTCTCCCATGGAGACGAACGTAGAGATGCTGGATGTAGTCCTGTGGAACGGCTTGCCATGCCATTTCCACCTGGCGCCTCAGTTGGACCAGCGTTCGTGCTGGACGTGCAGACCGCGTGAGACGACGCTTCATCCAGTCCCAAACATGCTCAATGGGGGACAGATCCGGAGATCTTGCTGGCCAGGGTAGTTACCTTCTAGAGCACGTTGGGCGGCACGGGATACATGCGGACGTGCATTGTCCTGTTGGAACAGCAAGTTCCCTTGCCGGTCTAGGAATGGTAGAACGATGGGTTCGATGACGGTTTGGATGTACCGTGCACTATTCAGTGTCCCCTCTACGATCACCAGTGGTGTACGGCCAGTGTAGGAGATCGCTCCCCACACCATGATGCCGGGTGTTGGCCCTGTGTGCCTCGGTCGTATGCAGGCCTGATTGTGGCGCTCACCTGCACGGCGCCAAACACGCATACGACCATCATTGGCACCATGGCAGAAGCAACTCTCGTCGCTGAAGACGACACGTCTCCATTCGTCCCTCCATTCACGCCTGTCGCGACACCATTGGAGGCGGGCTGCACGATGTTGGGGCGTGAGCGGAAGACGGCCTAACGGTGTGCGGGACCGTAGCCCAGCTTCATGGAGACGGTTGCGAATGGTCCTCGCCGATACCCCAGGAGCAACAGTGTCCCTAATTTGCTGGGAAGTGGCGGTGCGGTCCCCTACGGCACTGCGTAGGATCCTACGGTCTTGGCGTGCATCCGTGCGTCGCTGCAGTCCGGTCCCAGGTCGACGGGCACGTGCACCTTCCGCCGACCACTGGCGACAACATCGATGTACTGTGGAGACCTCACGCCCCACGTGTTGAGCAATTCGGCGGTACGTCCACCCGGCCTCCCGCATGCCCACTATACGCCCTCGCTCAAAGTCCGTCAACTGCACATACGGTTCACGTCCTCGCTGTCGCGGCATGCTACCAGTGTTAAAGACTGCGATGGAGCTCCGTATGCCACGGCAAATTGGCTGAAACTGACGGCGGCGGTGCACAAATGCTGCGCAGCTAGCGCCATTCGACGGCCAACACCGCGGTTCCTGGTGTGTCCGCTGTGCCGTGCGTGTGATCATTGCTTGTACAGCCCTCTCGCAGTGTCCGGAGCAAGTATGGTGGGTCTGACACACCGGTGTCAATGTGTTCTTTTTTCCATTTCCAGGAGTGTATATACTCTGTCTTCCCGCACAGTGTACGTTGTTTACTAGTCGGCACCACGGCGATGTAAATTATACTGTCGTGTTGTAACGCCGGAAATGCATATACTCCTATTTCCATCTATTGTACTATTTTTTTTTCCTTGTTTTGTTACCTCAAGATATGACATTTCTGTCTCTTTATATATTGTAATTGTTTTACTGTTTGTATATATATATTTATGCACTCATGTCGATGTATAATTGGTTTGTTTCGTAAATATTATTTGTATTTTTACGCTGGGTCTTGCCTAGGGAAAACTGCTATCGAACGATTACGTCGATAGGTCGTGTGACGAATCAAAGTGTGTAGGATCTTTGGTAGTGTTAACTCTGCCGCGTGGAGCGCGGGCAGAACAGAAAGAGTCTGGCGGGAGTAGCGAGTGGAGCAGGTGTTGTGTGACGCTCTCGCGAGTTGCCGCGCTTTCGGGGTTTGGCAGCATGTAATTGCGCTCGACTCGCGATGATAGTTTCTGACATGGTGTCGCGGACGGGAAGCAATAGCTGGCGCACATCAAGAGCCCGTTTCGCCTGGTGACCGTGTCGAGAAGAAGGCGCGCCAACATCCAGCTTCTGCAACAGCGGGGGCCGACAATGAGTGACTGTCGCCACCTCCTCGATCGACGGCTTCAAACCTTCAATCAACCAACAAGGAAGACTAAAAGCACGTAAAGTTTCAGAACTGTATGGCAGACCTCAGCTTTTCAAATTGTTCCATTTGCCTCGCAAAATTACAGCAACTTAGCATGAACCTTTGTTGCTCATTGTCCCAATTGCATTGCCAAGCAGGGTCCCTTCCTTTTCCGAAATGAACCCGAGTGTCGTTGAAATTCAAACGCCAGCATTAAAATAATATAATTAGATTTCACTGCTTTAATTTCAAAGTTCAGTAGTGGACTACAATATTTAGGTTACACGAGCACAAATTTAGAGTGCGAGTTTTGTTAGCATATTTTAGCTTACCTGTGACTGCAGCTCAGCTTGGTACGTACTAAATTTTACTATTGTTAATAGTTCAGAATCATTTAATTCAAGTTCAAAGTTAAATCTCTTGTTTCTAAATTGCGTAGAGTCAAGTTGCTTTTGAAATGATTGTTGAGGTAGTCCAAGACTAACCGTATTTTACTGGATTTCGATGTGCTTCAGAAAGAAAGCTCACTATTAACTTCAGTCACTAAATTAACTTTCGATTTTCCGGTTTTATTAATTCTTTTGCTAAATTAAGTCAGAGTGTAGCGAAATATATTACTTCTGACAAACTTTCAGTTTTCACACTACACGTGTCAACCTTCAGTTGCCACGCTTCTAGTGTTAATTATATGTGTAATAACCTTTCTTTTTCAGTTACTATAGTAATTGTCCTTAAGACTGGCGACCGTGATTTCCCCCAAATCTCAAATATCTAATTACCGCTAGTTAATTGTTAACGTAACGGCCGCACATTTACTTTCTTTATTGACTTTACCCCTTTTCAAAATTAATTTCCACCAGTTTCATTTGCATTTTTCCTTTCATTTAGATGTAACCCTTTCCTCCCTCTTTACCGATAGATTAACTTCGGTGACGATTGCTTTTCCCAAATTTCCATTAGGTACACGCGGTTTAATTTTTCACTGTCATTAAGGTCGATAAGTGAGGGGGGAGGTTACACGTGGCGACCTGGTGACAGGACAATCTTCAAATTTGAGGTTGTTCTGGACACGAATTTTGCATTGTGCAAATCTCTTAACAAAGTACTGGTTACGAAATGGTCGATACGTCAGCGAGAATATTCGTGTGCGGAATCCTAATTAGAGTTGAGATTTTGCATTTAAATTGAAAATTATTAAAATGAGTGAAGGCAACAATTACCAAAATTTGGTAGACTTGGATACGGAACAATCGGTCGAACAGTGGGAAACGCGCACAGCGGTACCCATTGTTCCGGGGCAGGCGGCTAGCATGAAAGATGCGACCGCCGAAACGCAACAAAGGGCAGAAATGGAATTCCAGACTTTAGAAAATGTTTCGGAATCGGAAGTGAAAATCAAATCTGAATCCCTTGATGACGAATACGGGGGGACAATGAAAGAGGAAGCCGCTACGGAAGTAAAACCGGTGGTTTCCGGGAATTTGACTGATTTATTGAATGTTTTGATTAACGAAATCAAGAGTCAATCGGCAGAAATTAAAGATCAGGCTGCCAAGCAAGAAGCTCAGGCTGCCGAGCAAGCAGCTCAGGCTGCCAAGCAAGTAGCTCTGTCTGAAAAAATTGAACGAATGCTAGACAATCAGAACAAAGCTATTAATGTTGTTAACAACAATGTTGAAGTTGTTAACACAAAAGTGGATAAAATCAAAGACGATATTGTCGTGATTAATACCGAAATCGGTAACCTTAAACAGGAAATGATAGGCGTTCAGGCGGAAATTGCGAGCATAAATACTCGCTTTGATTCCGAAATTAGCAGAATCGAGAAAAGTGTAGGAGACGCAGTTGCTCCGATCATCGAGAATAAGGTGACGGAACAAATTCAATTAGTGAGAAAAGAGGAACAACAGAAGGTGGAAACTTTAAAGGCTTTAGTATCCGAAGTAGATACCAAAGTGACGAAGCAGGCTAACACCTGCGAAGAGAAAAAGAGGGAAGTGGAAACGCTTGCGACAACCACTTGCCAAGTGATTACGAGGGTGTCGGAATTCGAAAGGAAACTTGACGAAAAACAGAGCTATGTGCCAATCTGTGCACATAGTTCGGAGTTGTTGACGAAAGAGGAGCGGTTCGACCCCTTGAAAAAAGGCGGTATACACCCGACGGATTTCATTAAAAATTGTGAAAGAGTTTTACCCAGATCATGGACTAATGAGAGAAAAATTAATGCGGTTATTGATGTGTTGGCTGGTGATGCCAAGCGTTGGGGCCTAAACCTCAACATTACGAACCTGACTTTTGACGAGTTTAAAAATTTGTTTCTGGCTGAATACTGGTCAGAGCAAAAACAGCAAAGTGTCTGGCGCGAATTTGTCGTATCGAGGCCTTTCGATGCGAATTCGCGCGGCTCGATGAAGGAGTTTTGTGAGGGCTGGATCCGCAAGTTGGAATATTTGCGTGATCGCCGCACGGAATCCGAAATAGTCTGGGAACTCTACAAAAAGCTTCCAGATGATACAAAACGCTACGTAGGAAGCAATTACAGGACAATAAATGATTTCCTGGAAAGAGTGGAGGACGAGGACAATTGGCGCAATAATCGCGACAATGGTAGAGGCCGTGGTAACAACAACGGGTACCACAGCAACCACACCAACGATAACCATGGGAATAATGCATACCGCAACCATGGCAGTAATAACAATAATGGTTCGGACCGTAATAACAATCGGTACAATGCAAATAATAACCGGAATGACGGAAACCAGTATCATACTAGCGTGATACGGGCTGCGCAGAATAGTAATAACGCCAGAGGGTGTGACCAGCCGCCTCAGCAGTATCCGGGGAGCGTATCTGCTGGGACGAGACAGGGAAACCATTAGCCGCGCCGGTGAGGGGCCGACCGGGCGTGGAGAAATTTTGGCGGCCCAATAACAGGAGAAAACTTAGGTGTCGTCGTTATGAAAATTCCGTATGGAATAATCAACGGCGAGAGAGTGTGCCAGTGTTAGGAGAAAGGAGTGCGCCCACAAGTAGTAGATCAACTGTATACACGGCAGTAGAAAATACCTTCACTGCCAGTGAGAACAATTTAAGTAGTGTTCCGGAAATCGATTATAAAGGGGCAACTGTAATACCCACAGCGGAACTGGAGATTGAGTTTAAGAATGATTCGCAAGTGTTGAAAGAAGATCAGATGTCGGATAAAACGTCCGTCATCGAGCGAGGGGATGCAGAGAGGGATGAGGTCTGGTTAAGGCAGTTCGGTCGCTTATACGACGAACTAAGAGATTATAGGGGCCTGTACGGGAGAAGTGTTTATGGGGAGCGCGGGCAGGATTTGCCGCGTATCGTCCCGCAGGAAGATAGTGATTGTGAAGTGATAGAAAGTTCTGGCCCTAACCGGCAGACTTTACTAGAAATAGTTGATGCTAACGGGGAGCACGAGCAAGATGCGTCGTGTTTCGTCCCGCAGGAGTTGAATGTTGAAGTAGTAACGGAAAGTTCTGGCCCTAACCGGCAGACTTTACCGAAAGTTGTAGTGGTAGATAGAAGTAGCCGACCCATCCGACGTGAACATCCAGTTTAAACATTGCGAGAGTATTAAGGAGAAAGATTACGAAAATTTTAGTGATAGCCGGAAACGATTGGTAGAAAAGCACGTAGATTACAGCGTGTATGAGGTTAGAGCTGACGTTATACGGTCAGACGGTAGCAGTGTGGGTTGCGCAGATCCAGAGGAAGTAATTTCAGATGCTACTGGGCACATTCTTCCAGGTAGATTGGCAGATGAGATCAATCTGACCAAAGAGGAATCAACGAAGGTGACAATTAGTGAAGTGATAGCAAAGCAGCACTCACTAGTTGACGAGTTACAGGAAAAGGTTTCGGTATTGGAGGCGACGCTACAGACTATGCCTCAGGACAAACGTGTTGAAATTAAAACTGTATGTGAACAGAGGCTGAAAAAGCCGCCAGATAAACCGGATTTAGGACCAAAGCCGGATGGTTTTTTCTGGAATGACCTGGATATAGACGAGGATTTACTGTGGGAAAATAAAGAAACAGTCGAGGACAAGTGTAGACAGATAGTAGTGTCTGTTAATATGCACGACCTACAACTAAACGTGTTGATTGACACCGGTGCAGAATTGAGTGCTGTATCTGGGAAAATATTTTAGTTACTGAAAGATAGACCTGGCATCGTAGTTATGCCAGTAACAGGAGTGAAAATTATCGGTGCTACTGGGAAGGCCAGTAAACCGATCACAAAACAGATTTTTGTCAACTTCGAGATATGTGGGGCACGATTTGAACAAGAGTTTGTCGTCGTGCCAGACTTAACTACGGAAGTAATTATCGGGTTAGATTGGCTATTAAAGTACCGTGCAGTGATTAACTGCGAAAGCAAAACTTTGACATGTACGTCACAAGATAAAACAATAGTAGTTAGTTTTGACGAGGCAGGAGACGGTGTGCATAGGCAATACCAGCCTATACACATTGTTAACTGGCCGGATGACATTGACGTAGGGATGAGTTTGAACTGCTGTAACATGAGGAATTTCGGCATTGACAAAACAGTAAAAAGTTTAGTGGAAGAGATAATCAAATTCCCTCCACGGATTGACATTAGTATTGGTGTGAAAAAGGATCGTTTGCGAGAAGTAATGAAGCTAAAAGCCGATGCTCGCATACGTCGTCATGACGCTAAAGCGCGTTTTGCTAAGTTTGCAATCGGAGACTTAGTACTTGTAAAAGCTCATGAGAAATCGAGCGAGATAGACAATGAAATCTCTAAATTTAAGTTTGTTTATAATGGACCATATAAAGTCATTGGTATACCTCACACAAATGCTTATTGCTTAGAGTATCCAAGCTCTGGAAAACGATTAGGTACACGGAATATAGTAGACTTGAAATTGTACCAACCTAGGATCGATTAATACCACAGAATAGGTAATTTGTACAGTATGAAAAATAGAGTGTAAGATTTAACGATTTGCTAGATTGCCATGCTTTTGACTGGCCAAGGCTTTTTAAAGAAGTTGTAATTAATAAGTAATTAATTTTGATTAATCAATTTAATTTTAATCAATTTAATCATGATCTAATCAACTGAAAAATCCAAGCTGCTAGTTTAAGTTTTCAGCTGAGTCACAGTAGATTAAGGAATGTAAATATGATTTTGTAACTAGCTGTAAGATTTCATGAATATGTGTTTTACTAGTCATTGCCGATGTACTTAGACGCTGTTTTAAGTTTCAGGCTAGTACATGCGTGTGATGATGGACAGTGTTGAGTTATCCACTGTGATAGTATTAAGGGACTCCTTGAGATTACTCGGGAGTGAGTTTTTCCTAAAGAATTCAGTGAAACGGACGTTCTGGAAACGCCGTCACAAGGGCGAGTGAGATCAAGCGTGCCGCACACGCGGGCGCAACAATACTGGCGAGGCGAGCCGCTGTCGGCTCTTGTGCCGCTGTTGGCTCTTGTGCCGCTGTCGGCATTCTTTGTACTTGCGAGTACGAAAGGCGGAATAGTTTTTCTTCCCGGACAGCTGATGTGAAAGAATTCTGCTGTCAATATTTATGTTTTTTTCGATCTACTGAATATTATTTTCTTGTTTAGCGTTAAGTGGAATCTCATGACGAGATATTAATTATGAAAAGGTTATATAAAAATGTGTATCCTATGTAATTAATTATTAATTTGCGTATTTTGATCTACCTGTTTTTATGACCATGTACTCTGATTAATTTTGCAAATGGTATTCCATTTCTCATAGTGTTACGAATTTTAATGATTTTGGAATAGCTAAACCATTTTCTATATCTTCTATGAATTTTAATATGTTGTCAACCTGTTTTATTTTGTGCAAGATGACAGAGTGGAATAAGATTAGGAGTGTCCCCACTCAATTATTATGGTCTAAAAATTGATTTATGATTAATTAGACGAATGCTAAATTTTGTTGATGTTTTGAGCATATGCATTTCCGCTGTTTCTTTTTTGGGACATTTTCTGAGTCTGTTTACGTTACACGAACATCCTCAGACAATGTGGGGCACGTGTAACGCCGGAAAAGCATATACTCCTATTTCCATCTATTGTACTATTTTTTTTTCCTTGTTTTGTTACCTCAAGATATGACATTTCTGTCTCTTTATATATTGTAATTGTTTTACTGTTTGTATATATATATTTATGCACTCATGTCGATGTATAATTGGTTTGTTTCGTAAATATTATTTGTATTTTTACGCTGGGTCTTGCCTAGGGAAAACTGCTATCGAACGATTACGTCGATAGGTCGTGTGACGAATCAAAGTGTGTAGGATCTTTGGTAGTGTTAACTCTGCCGCGTGGAGCGCGGGCAGAACAGAAAGAGTCTGGCGGGAGTAGCGAGTGGAGCAGGTGTTGTGTGACGCTCCCGCGAGTTGCCGCGCTTTCGGGGTTTGGCAGCATGTAATTGCGCTCGACTCGCGATGATAGTTTCTGACATGGTGTCGCGGACGGGAAGCAATAGCTGGCGCACATCAAGAGCCCGTTTCGCCTGGTGACCGTGTCGAGAAGAAGGCGCGCCAACATCCAGCTTCTGCAACAGCGGGGGCCGACAATGAGTGACTGTCGCCACCTCCTCGATCGACGGCTTCAAACCTTCAATCAACCAACAAGGAAGACTAAAAGCACGTAAAGTTTCAGAACTGTATGGCAGACCTCAGCTTTTCAAATTGTTCCATTTGCCTCGCAAAATTACAGCAACTTAGCATGAACCTTTGTTGCTCATTGTCCCAATTGCATTGCCAAGCAGGGTCCCTTCCTTTTCCGAAATGAACCCGAGTGTCGTTGAAATTCAAACGCCAGCATTAAAATAATATAATTAGATTTCACTGCTTTAATTTCAAAGTTCAGTAGCTGACTACAATATTTAGGTTACACGAGCACAAATTTAGAGTGCGAGTTTTGTTAGCATATTTTAGCTTACCTGTGACTGCAGCTCAGCTTGGTACGTATTAAATTTTACTATTGTTAATAGTTCAGAATCATTTAATTCAAGTTCAAAGTTAAATCTCTTGTTTCTAAATTGCGTAGAGTCAAGTTGCTTTTGAAATGATTGTTGAGGTAGTCCAAGACTAACCGTATTTTACTGGATTTCGATGTGCTTCAGAAAGAAAGCTCACTATTAACTTCAGTCACTAAATTAACTTTCGATTTTCCGGTTTTATTAATTCTTTTGCTAAATTAAGTCAGAGTGTAGCGAAATATATTACTTCTGACAAACTTTCAGTTTTCACACTACACGTGTCAACCTTCAGTTGCCACGCTTCTAGTGTTAATTATATGTGTAATAACCTTTCTTTTTCAGTTACTATAGTAATTGTCCTTAAGACTGGCGACCGTGATTTCCCCCAAATCTCAAATATCTAATTACCGCTAGTTAATTGTTAACGTAACGGCCGCACATTTACTTTCTTTATTGACTTTACCCCTTTTCAAAATTAATTTCCACCAGTTTCATTTGCATTTTTCCTTTCATTTAGATGTAACCCTTTCCTCCCTCTTTACCGATAGATTAACTTCGGTGACGATTGCTTTTCCCAAATTTCCATTAGGTACACGCGGTTTAATTTTTCACTGTCATTAAGGTCGATAAGTGAGGGGGGAAGTTACAGTGTCTGAAGACATACCGTACCTCACCGTTCCTTCAGGTTAGTTTTCCGCATGTCACTTTTGTCGCTCATTCTGTGGAGAACATGAACAATTCTCATCTTATCAGTATATTTAATTCTACGCATCGTTCTGTAACAT
Organism: Schistocerca americana; assembly: GCF_021461395.2. Taxonomy (NCBI): domain Eukaryota; kingdom Metazoa; phylum Arthropoda; class Insecta; order Orthoptera; family Acrididae; genus Schistocerca; species Schistocerca americana. The sequence continues at coordinate 194,382,358 of NC_060122.1, read as the reverse complement.
AACATTTTTAAGTTTTCAGTTCACTTCTTATCCAGCTTTTCGATAGGACTCTATTAATTTCTATACAGGGTTGCGATCGGGTCATACATTCTGCGAATTCTTTGCCTATTGTAACCTGCATTTCACATTCCTTATGTTGCATTAATCAAGGACTCTTTGGTGTCTGAGGCCGTAGAAATTTATTAGATCGTCCACTAGACACACACGCGTATATTGATGTGAAGTATCATTTCACCTTCTCCTAAATACTTCCACTTATCTCACGTAAAATGAAATTTGTGTTATCAGCAGACTGATCATTGCAACGTCTCATGATTGCTTTGTAGAAAGAGAAAGTTAGTCCATATTAGTTGACTGGAAACGAGTGACAACTGTCCGCAGAGGAACGCTCGACAGAAAACGGGCGCCCGTCCACCTAATTGAGTCGTAAACAAGGCAGTGTTGATGGCAGAGCCGATGTCGGCTGGTGGAGCCTCTCGCTTTATTACTGCGATTATTAGACAGGGACGGAGTGGTGAGGGTGGGGAGGTGGAGGGAGGGGAGCGGGGGCGCGGGGACTGGAAGGGTAGGCGCGGGTGCGGGGCGTTAGTTACGCGACTCTGCAATGCAAATACACTTATGTTTGCACACAATTAGAGCGGGCCGCGTGTTTGTCGAGAGCGCGCCGTGTGTGCGGGGAGCGGCCGGCGTCGCGGCGCCCTTTGTACGGCGCCTGCACACGCCCACGCGCGCCCCGGCGCCAGCCGCCGCCGACGTCGCCGCTAATTAGATTCGGGCGGCCAGCGTCGCTCCGCTCGTTCATCGCCACGGTGCCCGCCCTGCGGCCTTTGTCGCCGCGCACAGCAAGTGAGGCGGCAAGAGGGAGGTCGGCTGTCTCATCGACGGCGGTATTGGCGCGGGTGCTTACGACGGTCCTTTAGAGGGCGGCATAAGGGACGAAGTCATTGATTCATTTTAAATAAGGATAGAAGCTGAAGCAATGAATTAAAGTTTGTGCCATGTCTGCTGCTAACTAGCCAGATGCGCTAATCACGGTATCACAGTAGCGTAGCGGTTAAGACACCTGCACGGAATACCCTAGCCCAGTGCCCTCCCTAACACATATTCATCCCATTTCCCCGTTTATAAATCGTTTCTATTTCCAAGGCTATCCTCCATAGGAATGGCACCCACCTTTGTATATATGGTGGTCCATTGATCTTGACAGGCCCAAATATCTCACGAAATAAGCGTCAAACGAAAAAAGTACAAAGAACGAAACTTGTCTAGCTTGAAGGGGGAAACCAGATGGCGCTATGGTTGGTCCGCTAAATGGCGCTGCCATAGATCAAAAGGATATCAGCTGCGTTTTTTTAACTGGGAACTTCCATTTTTATAACATTTTCGTATAGTACGTAATGAAATATGTACGTTCTGGTTGGACCACTATTTTTGCTTTGTGATACATGGCGCTGTAATAGTCACAAACATATGGCTCACAATTTTAGACGAACACTTGGTAACAGGTGGGTTTTTTTAAATTAAAATACAGACAGTATTTATTTCGGTTGTTCCAATGTGATACATGTACCTTTGTGAACTAACCCTTTCTGATTACATATGCTGTTGCAGCGTAATTACCTGCAAATACCACATTAATGCAATATATGCTCAAAATGATGTCCGTCAAACTCCATGCATTTGGCAATACGTGTAACGACATTCCTCTCAACAGCGAGTAGTTCGCCTTCCGTAATGTACGCACATGCATTCACAATGCGCTGACGCATGTTGTCAGGCGTTGTCGGTGGAACACGATAGCAAATATCCTCCCCACCGAAAGAAATCCGTGGACGGCAGATCCCGCAAACGTCCGGGCCATAGTTTGGTCCTTCGACGACCAATCCACCTGTCATGAAATATGCGATTCAATACCGCTTCAACCGCACGCGAGTTATGTGCCGGACATCCATCATGTTGGAAGTACATCGCCATTCTGTCATGCAGTGAAACTTCTTGTAGTAACATAGGTAGATCATTACGTAGGAAATCACCATACATTGCACCATTTAGATTGCCATCGATAAAATGGGGTCCAATTATCCTTCCTCCCATAATGCCGCACCATACATCAACCCGCCAAGGTCGCTGCTGTTCCACTTGTCGTAGGCATCGTGGATTTTCTGTTGCCCAATAGTGCATATTATGCCGGTTTACGTTACCGCTGTTGGTGAATGACGCTTCGTCTCTAAATAGAACGCGTGAAAAAAATCTGTCATCGTGCCGTAATTTCCCTTGTGCCCAGTGGCAGAACTATACACGCCGTTCGAAGTCGTCGCCATGCAATTCCTGGTGCATAGAAATATGGAACGGGTGCAATCGATGTTGATGTAGCATTCTCAACACCGACGTCTTTGAGGTTCCCGATTCTCGCGCAATTTGTCTGCTACTGAGGTGCGGATTAGCCGCGACAGCAGCTAATACATCTACTTCGGCAGGTTGTTGCAGGTCATGGTTGTCGCTTCACATGTGGCTGAACACTTCCTGTTTCCTTAAATAAAGTTACTATCCGGCGAACGTCCGGACACTTGCATGATGTCGTCCAGGATACCGAGCCGCATACATAGCACATACCCGTTGGGCATTTTGATCACAATAACCATACATCAACATGATATCGACCTTTTCCGCAATTAGTAAACGGTCAATTTTAACACGGGTAATATATCACAAAGTAAATACCGTCCGCACTTGCGGAATGTTACTTGATACCACGTACTTCCACATGTGTGACTACTACAGCGCCATCTATCACAAAGCGAGAAAAGTGGTCCAACTAAAACATTCATATTTCTTTACGTACTACACGAATATGTAATAAAAATGGGGGTTCCTATTTTATAAAACGCAGTTGATATCCGTTTGACCTATGGCAGCGCCATCTAGCATGCCAACCATAGCGCCATCTGGTTTCCCCCTTCAAGCTAGACGAGTTACATTCTCTGTAGTTTTTTCGTTTGATGCTTATTTCGTGAGATATTTGGCCCATTCATGAGAAAGTCAAGGCAGTAGATTTGGGAAGCAAAATAACTGATGATGGTCGAAGTAGAGAGGATATAAAATGTTGACTGGCAATGGAAAGGAAAACGTTTCTGAAGAAGAGGAATTTGTTAACATCGAGTACAGATTTAACTGTCAGGGAGTCTTTTCTGAAGGTATTTGTATGGAGTGTGGCTATCTATGGAAGTGAAATATGGACGATAAATAGTTTAGACAAGGAGGGAACAGAAGCTTTCGAAATGTGGTGCTGCAAAAGAATGCTAAAGATTAGCTGGTTACATCACATAACTAATGAGGATGTACTGAACAGAACTGGCGAGAAGAAGAATTTGTGGCACAACTTGATTAGAAGAAGTGATCTATTAGCAGGTCATGTTCTGAGGCTTCAAGGGCTCACCAATTTAGTATTGGAGGGAAGCGTTGAGCGTAAAAATCGTGAGGGAGGCCAAGAGATGTATACACTAAGCAGATTCAGAAGGATGTAGGTTGCAGTAGTTACTTGAGGATGAAGAAACTTGCACAGGATAGAGTAGCATGGAGAGCTGTATCACCAACCTCTGGATTGAAGACAACAACGCAGCATAAAGACACCAATTTTCGTCACCAGTCGAGATGATTGACGTTTCCAAGGCCCAACCGACGGCAAGCAAGGAGAGGCGCACCCACGGGCACTCACTGATTTTTGTGATTTTGCCTCAGAGCATGAAATACTCGTACACCCGATTTTTGAATGTTCCCGTTGCTTGCAAATGTCTCACGGTGGTCCAATGACCACAGTTCATATCATTCGCCAATTTTCGACTACACTTACGTGGATCACTGTGGATTAATGCCTTTAAACCATCTTCGTTATACGCCAGAGGGCTTCCTGAACTGGGAGAGTTACTAACGTCAGAATGGTCTTTCTTAAAACTTTAAAACCAAATTCTTGTCGTTCTCTGTCGAATTGCGTTATCTTCATACACAGCACAATTGTTTCTGGCTGCCTCCGCTTCTGCCAGCCCCTCTACTGAACACATACAGAAGAATATGTCGTAAAAGGTCAGATTTCTCCACGTGGCACTCCATTTCCTAGCGTCCACAGCTCCATTCACTTTCTCCAAGTGACAAAATGACGATATGTTAACTGAAATACCAATAGTGAAGCACTACTAAAAACTGACAATCGATAAAGAAACCCAAGGCAACAGGAATACTCTCACGCAAAACAAAAACTCTACGAACTTAATGCACCAACATAGTACTTGCCAGAGAAAAATGTTTCCTTTAAAAGGAAAATAGTATTAGCATAGCAGCAATATAAATATTCCCTTATGATCTATTCAATCATAGTAAATTACAGCTCAACAGATTGATAATCATAAGTAGTGCTGAAACTTTCTGTCAGACTGAAACTGTTAGCGGGATAGAGACTCAAAATCAGGACCTTTGACTCTCGCGGGCAAGTGCTCTACCGATTAAGCTACACCAAGCACGACTCACGACCCTTCCTCACAGCTTTAATTCGGCCAGTATCTCGTCTGCTACCTTCCAAACTTCACAGAAGCTGTCGTGCGAACCTTGAAGAGCTGGCACTTCTGGAAGAAACGATACTGCCGAGTCATGGCTTCTCTGAGGTTTGGAAGGTAGGAGACGAGATACTGCCGTAATTAAAGCTGTGAGGAAAACTTTTGTGCCGTGGTTGGGTAACTCAGGCGGTAGAGCACTTTCTTGTGGAAGGCAAAGGTCCCGAGTTTGAGTCTCGGTCCGGCACTCAGTTTTAATTTGCCAGGAAGTTTCATATCAGCGCACACTCCGCTGCAGAACGAAAATATCATTCTGGATAAGTACTGTTAATTAAAATAACAACAAAAGATTATCAGTCAACAGGCTAGTCGATGAAAAATTTGAGGATGTGCCAAAAATTTTATAACACGTACTTTAAACAGTGGGATAAATATTTTTTCCGTTACTTGAAATGACCAATTTTCCCTCTTTTAGTAGTAGAGGCTCTGATGACTTCAAGGATCAGTGCCCTTGTAACACAAATTTTCGCCTTATTTTGAATCTGTACCGATATTTCTAAGTCAGTTTGTAGCGTTGCTTATAAAGAATGTTGTGCCCGTCACAGAAATTCTTTGATTATGTATACATTTTTCATTTATGTTTGCTTTTGAACGATGTTGTTTGAATTGTGCTTGTGGGTTTAAATAGCTAATGGAATGATTGTTATATAATTTATTATAAATGTCTTGGTCCATAGTTAGGAAACGTAGGGTTGAACGTAAAAGATGTGCTGAAACCCGGCAGCTACGGAAGTAGCCTGGGAGTGTAAGAGGTGTGGTTAGCGTGCGAGTTGCAACTCGTCCTTTGTGACGGGTAAGGAGTCTGGGCTGAGCAGTGCTGTGATTAACATCTAGTTAGCAGTAGCGGATCACTCACTATGGTTCATATTCTTGGAGTTTTGAGGCCAGAGGAGCTTAAGAGCAGTAATCATGGACCTCGAATGCTACATTTAGTGAAACTATTATCATGGCATGGTTTTTGGCTCTGTAAAAATATAATTCCGACGCCAAGAGAATGTATTGGCTCTGAGCACTATGGGACTTAACAGCTGTGGTCATCAGTCCCCTAGAACTTAGAACTACTTAAACCTAACTAACCTAAGGACATCACACACATCCATGCCCGAGGCGGGATTCGAACCTGCGACCGTAGCAGTCGCGCGGTTCCGGACTGCGCGCCTAGAACCGCGAGACCACCGCGGCCGGCTAAAATGTATTGCCATGACTGCATCGCTGCCATATTAACAGCTACTGCATATTACGTTACCCGTACCACCAGCCTTCCTCTAAATTGACCTTTATGGTACACTATAGATGGACCAGGTATTTGTGAAATTTGGTTGATTTTAATATTAATCTTGGTGTTCCTAAGAACTCTATCTTACACCCATAATAATCCCAAATCACAAACCTGGACAGGAATCCTATCCTAGTGAATTTAATTCCGAGTGTCCTAATTTCTGATGGAAAGTCTTATTTGGCAGCTGTAAAAATAGTTTTAATTGCTCTCTATAGTGTTTAAAGGTTGGTTTTATAGTTTGAGAAATATCCCTTTTCCAGTGCAATTTCATATCAATCTGCATAAATTGCCTTACTTCAAAAGCTGCCTGAAAATAATAAAACTGATCTGAAGTGAAGAAGATTATTAAATGATGCATTTATGCATTTTGATCAGAATAACAAAGTTTTATCAGTGTTCATTTCATGAGAACGTGTTTGAATTTAAATTTAATGTTGGGTTGGCATTCGCACAGCCAACTATTCTTTGAGTACACTGAAAGACTGCTTATCAAAGCACTTTTTTATTTAAAGAGTTATAGTTTGTTGTGCTTTACTTAATTAATAATTATTGATGAAGGTACTTACCATCTTTCATACACACATGTGTAGTTTTTTTGATGTACATGGTTCTTCAGTCCATGAAAGTTTAAGAGCCCTCATGTACTAGGCTAGTTAGTTAACGAAGCAATGCAAAGGCTTCTTTAGAGCCAGTGTAGTTATATATGCTTTCTGTTTAACTGCTTCAAATCGAGTTTAAGAAAGAAATATTCACTGTGTTAGCTATTCTAATGGAAGATGGTTAATAAACAGTTATAGAGGCCCTGTAGTATGCAATGATGCTACTGAATATGATCATTAACAGACGCCCTCGATTTAAATCAGAATCATCTCATGCTCTTCCCTGTTTATTATTAATACTAGTTTCATGTGTATTGGTGATTGGTCCTTTAAACTGCTGCATATAGTTCATTTAGGGTCTGTTTACTATCTCATTGGCCATTTGTTTGTCTGACTTCCAAGTTATTAATACGTTTATCTGCAAGGTTAGGGTATTGTGTCGTATTGTGAACAGAATTTAGTATGTGTGTCAAGGAAGGTAATGTTAGTCTTAGCACTGCCTTCTGGTTTACGATATTGCTTGACACGGGAATGCCTGAATAGGCTGGCGACCGATATTAATATGTAATGTTACAAATTGCTTTTGTGCTAGGAGAACGTCTGTTTCTCATCCACTTGTTTACTATTGGTTATACTCTGAAGGAGTGTTTCGGAAACGAGGCCCAATTTGATAGTTCTGCTCCCACTAGGTTATCTCACGATCAAAACGTTCCCATAAATTCCTCGTAGAAATTAAACGTTAGCATCGATGGCCGCTTAAGGTAAGGCTAGGCGCAAATTGAGACGCGTGTAACACGGGTGACGTGACACGACACTACAGCGCAACACGCACGTGCCGCACGAGTCGCGCGGGTCCAGCGCATATTGCGACCACGCACCGCTGACAGAACCGAAGCGCACGCAAGCTGTTCCTTCCTCAAACGATTTTACAGAAACTGTTCCATAAAAATTTTTAATTTTTGCCTTACTTGCAGCATTATATGTCAGCTTCGTGGCGAAGTGCCCATCATCTCGCTAATGACCATTGTTATTGTAATGTACACATTTTAGTAAGACACTACGCAAAACTCAAAAAATTTGCAACGAAAAGTAGGAGTCGCTATGATTTTGCGTTTGGTGCGTATTACACCATATGTTGCTGCGTATGAATTTTAGCTAACATTTTGAATTTTTTTAGACTTGGGAGGAGGTCTCTATCTGCCTCCGATCTCGAGAAAATGGATCCCATGTAGCGCGCCTACTTCTGAACTCACGCCCGCGAGAATGAAATACATGCAACATCTCTCATATCTCCTAAATCACTCGAGACATCGAAACGAAAGTTTGGCGAATGATAGCACACAAGGAGGAGAGTGTTTTCCAACTCTTAAACACAGGGAACTTTCTTATCTATGGCGATATATCAGTACTTATACATCCCTTTTTAATTATTTCACTCCAGTGACTGTAATTTTTTAAGACTTAGCTAGCGAAACGAGAGCTTCTTAGTATGAAAATAAACACGAAATTTCTTTTTTTATGTTACTGCAAACCGACACTATGAGGTTTTTCGTAAGCTATTGAGCTCTGTGATTGCCAATTACTTGTTTAATTAGTCACTCCGTTTCGGAATTCTGCCTCTATAGCTGCTGTGAGATGAGTTTGGCGAATTACACTGTGACAAAGGAAGTACAATTAAACCAGTCACCGAGAGAAATGTGGCCGTTACCTACAAACGGTGATGCTACTCCGAATGAGGAAAGGTTAATAACTCACACAAAAATACATTGCCAATTCTATTGGAATTGTGGTGGAATGCCTGTAAACCAACATATTTTTAACAATGAGCGACTGGAATGGAAAATTACCAAACGATTTTATTCCCTCTCTTGAACTGAGCAGTATTAAAATAATGACGAGCTTTCCTTCAGGCGGAATGACTGGCACATGCCAGATACTGGTTACTCACCTACGGCTTGCCAAACTGACAATGTGTGATCGCGAATAAAATAGTTGTTATTGAGAAAAACAAAACAATTGATCTGTCGCACAACACAATGGTCAGTGTATTGTCAGCAGCGGAGGATAATACGCGCGACAGGAATGCACAAGCTAGCCATGTGTGAATTGTGAGTTGGAGTTTGAAAAACATTGTCATGAAAGTAGATCTGCCTTTGTCAGCAGTACACTTCAACAAATTAAATATATCTAATCATAACACTCTTTTAGGATATTCCTACTTTCGTAATAAGATCGACCATTTTCTTCTTTTGTGCAGCCTGTTTACAACTAGTTTATTAACGCTGATAATGTGAATGCTACAATTGAAATGCTTTTTCTCATAACGGCGAAGCAATTAAAACATTGTTATTTGTGACTGCTTTTCGACTGTTTCTAGCTTGCAGTGGAAATGTGATGTTCACATGTATGTAGTACAGTGTGTCGTATTATATTGATACATCCATACCCAAGCAATTACAGTGAGACTTCTATACTTTAGATCTTGGACGCTTTTCACCAGGAGCACAAAGGGATCACACCTGTGGAGATTATCCCTTCCTAAATTCTTGTAACAGATCGTACAGATACGCCAGCATATTAGGCAGCGAGAAGATAACCTTGTTTTACTGTCCTGCCTTGCTTCTTAATCACATGATTTTACGATATTCCTTGCTTCCTTGTTCACTACCCTCTGTCCCTTCTCGCGATCTGAAAATATCGCAGAGGTATACGATACAATTCCAGCTGCCAATGGCTCATCAGTTACTGAAGTATGCATTTTTCTTGACAGAAGAAAAACAAAACAAAACAAAACAATAAAAATAACAGAAAAGTATAAAGTACTAACGAAGAAAGCTGGAGCGTTTAAATGGCGAAAAACGTAACACTACCCAAAGGCAATAAAATTTAGTACACAGTATAGCAAAATTTATCGTGTGGGCGATACTACCACTGCCCATATGCGCCGTTCCGATGTGAGCATATGGCCGGGCTACTTATCCGCTCCCCGCCTCAAATTTCCTACGGTGCTAGCGAGGCTAGCGACGCGCGGCGCGAGAAACTGTGCCTCAACCAAAACGCCGCGCGAGCTGGCGCAGGCGCGTGTCGCGTCCCAGTCGCGTCGCGTCGCAATTTGCGTGGTCCCATTTGAACCTGCGATGTTACAAAAATGCGCGCTGCGCTGCGTCGCGCCACACGCGCTATACGCGTCTCAATTTGCGCCTAGCCTAACGGTGTTACCGTTACACCCTGACGTACTAACATACTAACCATGATCATCTTTTCTGAAAGTCAGAGATAAATTGTTTTTGTGCACGTATTTCCAAATATTATTGAGACAGTCATAAAGAGTAGGAGCTTTGGAAATACATGAACACATAGTATACTGCTTTCGTTTAGATATGTTGAGTACAGATTTTCTCCAGTCGTCCCTCAGCTTGGACAGAGCTCACAACAATACTGAAGTACTATGTCGTGAAAATATAGAACGTTGTGAACACATCTGGCATGATTTTGTCTTATTCCTGAAGGAGTCATCCAGTGACAATCAGATGGATTCATCTACTAAACCAAGGTCCACAGCACAAGGCAGATCACTAATATATTTCTGATGGTTTTCAATGTGAGCTACTTGTAACCACGGAATTCTTCTTGCTATATTAAAAGGCTGGAGCATTTTGTGTCAGTTGTAAAATTATCTGTGAACTATTTCTAGCATTGCCAGTACAATGATAGAGACGAAAATCTGTGATGTGTATCAGAAATATTTGGACTACCAAAGTCTAAAAGTAATTTCATTACGAAATAATTTACTTACTCGAATTGTAGATGATCTGTACTGTCATATATCAATATAACACTTGAAATACATAATGACTTCTCGTTCTTTTACGATTATTTGTCAGTATATGATTACTTACATACAACACCCAGTAAAGTAGGTATCAAACTGGACAGCCTGTTATATCGGAGATATGCACTAATATTATCATTTTATTGTTGTCCTCTCTAATTGCATAAATCTCTTTCTACATAACAAATAAAACTACAGCCATTTCAGCCCCTTTTCTGTATTCAATTCTTGGACTCTCCCTTCCATTTTTACCTCCACACGGCAGGCCGCGGTGGCCGAGCGGTTCTAGGCGCTTCAGTCTGGAGCCGCGCGACTGCTACGGTCGCAGGTTCGAATCCTGCCTCGGGCATGGATGTGTCTGATGTCCTTAGGTTAGTTAGGTTTAAGTAGTTCTAAGTTCTAGGGGACTGATGACCTCAGATGTTAAGTCCCATAGTGCTCAGAGCCATTTGAACCATTGTTACCTCCACACTTCCCTCCGTCTCATAGTTTATCATTCATCGGTGGCGTCTTTTGGTCGAGATTTACCATAAATGTATTTCCCCCGATTAGATTCACCTCCTCTTTTTCTTCGTTTGTCTGGTTACCCATATAATCCTCAGCGTTCCTCTGTAACACCGGATTTAAAAATTTAATTTTTCTTTATCCCTATATTGCTTACTATTTTCACTTCCATATTATAAAACATATTAGACAAAATGTTTAAGAAAAATCTTCCTCACGTAAAGTGATATCCGATGTCAACATACTCCTCTTTTTCAGAAGAGCTTTTGTTGGAATTGCCAGTATACATTTTACATCCGCTTAGTTATTTCTCCCAGCCGAAATAGTGAATATTATTTACCACATTTAATGTACTGTAATGGGCATGTTTGTTTGCAATCTAGTATGTGTCGCTTTACGAAGTGTGCTACTAATTATCCCAGCGGTGAACAGCTAATTAACATGGGAAACATTAGTTTTTTCAAAATAATTTGGCAACTGAGTGCACCATTTGCAGTTAATGGGAAGTAAAAGGATTTGATGCATTCACTGCTGGAATATAAATAGAGTAAAATTGGGACAGTGAGCTAAAATAACTCCATATCTGTCTCGTTAACACGTTGACTGCCATGTATAGTTGGGTTACTGACCCCTTGGGGCCATTTGCTTTTTTACAATATGCTGCGTTAGTTTGCTCCAAGTAAACTTGTTAAGTGCAAATAAAGTGAAAATATGGCATTTTAGTACATTTTTTATAATATTTTTGTGTGAGTTACATATGGTTCACATAGCCCCATAGTAAAGGTACGAGGTGTGTCATTTGCTATGTCGCTAACAATTTTAATTTTGTATTCCTGTCAGTTTTTCATTCCACAACATTATTTGTGTACACTTCCATTATTGGTTTCCTGCATTGTTGTTAGTCTCTATTCAGTCTCTATTTAGTGAGAGCTCAGACGAATTTTTACCAGAGGAGACCGGATGCGAAACCGGATTTTCTGATGATGAAATCACATCAGTGAAGGTAGGAAGAAGAGTTTTTTCTCCACATTGAGTCAAAGAACCAGACTTCACAGCTGTAAGAACCAGGCAACAAAGCACCTCTAACCGCGTTAGTGCCATAACTACTGCGGTTAATTAGGTCCAATTGAAGTAAGTGTAATATCGGAACGTTCTGAAGATGAAGATGACACACTTAGAACAAAATCTCGTGAGATTGTCTGGGGGCCAGTTATGGGTAAAAATATGAAAAACTTTACATTTATTCATTCCAGTTCTGATGTAAATGCTTCTGTTGCACTAACTCTCAAAGCCAAGACATCATAAGATTTCTTCTAAAATTTTAGAATATGTGGCTCAACAAACTAATTTGTACGCAAAACAAGTCTTAGAAAGTCTTTCAAGAACTGTTAATTCATGACTGAAAAAGTTGACTGAGGTCGGCAAAACTGAAATTGAACAACTTTTAAAATTTTTGCTGCGGATGTCAGTAAATGTAAAACAGAGGATTCCAAATTATTGGTCAAGAAATGTGCTCTATCACAACAATGTAAAAGATATTATGCTACGCAATCGTTCCGAACTGCTTTTACGTATGTGGCATTTTTCCGATAGCAAAAATGGTTCGAATGGCTCTGAGCACTATGGGACTTAACATCTGTGGTCATCAATCCCCTAGAACTTAGAACTTCTTAAACCTAACTAACCTAAGGACAACACACACATCTCTGCCCGAGGCAGGATTTGAACCTGCGACCATAGCAGTCGAGCGGTTCCGGACTGAGCGCTTAGAACCGCTCGGCCACCACGGCCGGCTTTCCGATAACAACCAGTGCCTGCCGAGAAACCGCTTATTCAAAATTCAACCCCTTGTTGATAAGGTACTGCAGAGATTTGAAAGTGCAGTTGTGCCGGAGGCCGGTGTGGCCGAGCGATTCTAGGCGTTTCAGTCTGGAACCACGCGACCGCTACGGTCGCAGGCTCGAATCCTAGGTTTAAGTAGTTCTAAGTTCTAGGGGACTGATGACCTCAGATGTTAATTCCCATAGTATTCAGAGCCATTTTGTGCCGGAGGAAGAATGGCTCCCCTCTGAGCACTATGGGATTCAACTTCTGTGGTCATCAGCCCCCTAGAACTTAGAACTACTTAAACATAACTAACCTAAGGACATCACACACATCCATGCCCGAAGCAGGATTCGAACCTGCGACCGTGGCAGTCGCACGGTTCCGGACTGCGCGCCTAGAACCGCGAGACAACCGCGGCCGGCCCGGAGGAAGAAGTTTGGATTGAGAAACATTTGTGCCATTTCGAGGGAGACTAAGTTTCATTCAGAATAAGCGCCATAATTCGGAATTAAATTGTCATACTTTGTGTAAAGGGTGGCTACACCTGGAATATGAAAGTTCACTGGGGAAGAATGCGAATCCTGGTGTTCCTTTTGCCACTTCAGTTGTTATGAGCCTTGTGAGTGGATTACTAAATGAGGTCAGAATCTTACATACAGACAATTTTTACACAAGTGTTCATCTAGCACACCATCTCCTTGAACAATCAACACATTTAGTTGGTACTGAAAGATCAAACACAAAACTCAATCCTTAAGATGTTGTTCAGGCAAAACTCAAGGAGGGGGAACACAAAGCAAAGGAAAGTACCTCAGGTGTAGTAGTACTGAAATGGAAATATAAGGGGGATGTTCTGATGCTGACTGTTCATGGAGAAGAAGAAGCAGAAGTCAAACCAAGAAGGGCACAAAGAAAAAACCAGCAATGATAATTGACTATAATCAGTCAAAGTCTTTTATAGCTCTTTCTGAGCAAATGAAGACGTACTCGCATTGTGTTAGGCGGGGTGTGAAATGGTACAAGAAGCTTGCAATTGAATTGTTGACAGGGTCAGCACTGGCAAATGCTCATCTGATTTACCGATACATCAACAACAAGATCTCAATCACAGAATTCAAAGAGGAAGTGACCTTGAGACTACTCCATACAGAAGACGCCGATGAGCATGAGACACCTCTCACCAAAGCCACTGCGTTACTTGTATATCGTGCACTCGAAAACATGGGAGCAGCCATACGTAGACATACAGTGTGCTACGAAAAAAAAAATGAATAATGAATTTGGACGAGTGCAAGCTGTCAATAAATTCAAACAAACTGCATGGAAATATAAGAATTGTGACTCATATTTTTGCATAGAGTGTTTTTTCATGAAGCGCAGTGCATACAGGAGTTAGAGAAACAAAGTGTAATGAACCCAAATTTTTCAGTTTCATTTTTGTTGCAATTAGAGTTGAAGAATGTAAATAAAACTGTATGTGATTTTCAGTCTCTTGTGTAAGTAATATGTCAGACTAAATAATAAATAAATAATAAAAGAAGAAGACTCCACTTCAACTGAGTCACGTGAGTTATATATAACTCACGAATTCAAATTTCAGTAACTACTCTTGAGCTCTTGAAAATCGTAGGCCACAAACATGATTTGTTACTGGGACCATACTATAACACCGAGTCACAGCATGCTCCTGTGCGTTACAACTGCACCAAGAAGCTTTAAATGGAAAAATATCCGTGAGTTGTATTTACTTCACGTGGCCAGAATAGAACACTTCCTGCGAGTTATATTTAACTCACGTGGCAGTCAGCATGTTAAAGTAAAAGTAATCATTGAAAAGGTTGAGAAAAATAAGTTTTTCCTACAATTGTGTTTCATCAGCTACCCACAGTAAAGTCATCTGAAAGGGAATAGAGCACTATATAATTTTGGCCCACAAAATGTAAATCTGTTTTTGATCAAAGTTAAACTTTATGTAGTAATCCTCTAGAAACATCAAATAATAAAATGTGAGAAAGTTTCTGCTATTTAGAATGTTTATTTAGAAGAATTGATGACATGAATCAGGATAACGTTCAGTAAGTAAAGAAGCATTCTAATATTTCCGAAAAGTTGTGGGCAGAGTTGTATCGATTTCTACGCCTTTCTGTCACCTATCACAGAAACGTTTGCTTGACTAGTCTACGTAATAGATGGTAACATCTAATTGTGGCATGTAACTGCGTCCAGGTCATGAAACCAAAGGTTTGAGCAATAGACATGAGAAGATTCATAAATGTTTTACAATAGTTTACACGAGATAGGATTCTCGTTAGAGGATGGGAGCAGGTATATGTACAGCAGCAGCTGTAATCGAGATTTGTTGTATTCATTGTTGGAAGATGCTCTGTACGCCGTATCACTCAGGTAATGGAGTTTAAGAGGTCAGTTTTTATCAGGGCATGGAAATAATCACATTGGTCATTCAGGTTCAGTTTATTCTTGGGTAGGTTTGTTTGAGGAGAGATGTGTGATCGGATAGTTGATGTCGACTGTAGGTTTGTGTTGAGAGTCGTATTGTGTCACAACCAGTACGAGTCAAGTAAAAAGGACCTCTGAAATTATTTTTCAAACAGGAATTCTGGATCACCTTACGATATCAGTGGTTAGTGTGAGTGGTATTTGGCGTTAACTTCCAATAAGAAAAGATGAGGCACAAACTGCTGCGGGGCTGGTTTTAACTTCTCATACCTCTATCAATCATTTAGGTCCACCTACTCTTGTTGTCTGCGTCGACAGATACTTATTCAGCCGATAACGGCAGGCTTGAAAAAAAAAAGTATCGGCTAAATATCTACCAAGTAAGGGCCTCATAAATCGCGCTTGGACACAGGATTTATAGGTCCATAAATTTTCGGGCGTTCCTTAAACATGTTAATAAATATTTTAAATTTCATTTAGTTAATCTTCATTTCCTCCAAAGAAAGTAGTAAAATGGCTATAAAGTCCATATTTGCTGTCGAACTACTACTGGTGCCAGTTGGTTACTGTTTATCTACATACTCTCACACGAAAGCAGTCACAAGCCTACCAGTCAGACCCGAATAACTTTTACTTGCTGCACAATCACTGACGCTCAGCTACTGGCTAGTTACTACAGCGTGTCATTCTCTGATCTTTCAGAAAGAAGTGCTCACCAAAATGTTCCGAGACGTTCCAGAAACACGCTACGCGGATATTATGTATGACTAAAAAGTTCACTCGCAAATAACTTCCAAACAAAGCCCCTTAAAATTTGCATTCATTCACTATAATGTTCAAAACCAAGTAGCCTTACAGTTCCAATAAAAGAACCGATACATAGTAACATATCTTTCAGCTCAAAACGTCTGGAGCAGCAGTTCCGCCCTGATCTGTCTAACAGATCCCGCGACACAGAACTCAATCACAAAGCACTATGCAAAGCGTGAGAGATGCTTATTTCCCATTGACTGGTTATTTGGTGGCCAGTCAGAACAGCGCCAGCCCTCAAATACACGCGGTAATTACAGAGACCAATTTATAAAAGTATCTCTGAATATAGGGAAACAAATTTAATTTAAAAATTACAATTCATTCCCAATGAGGTACTAATTGATTTTTACATCTAGCGTTTCTTGTGGCTGGTTTTATACAAAAGCATGCACACTGGACACAAGTCACATACGTCTCATGACTCATGTTTGGAAAAGAATTTTCCCACGCTTACATTTTAATAAGGTGAGACACCCACACTTAAATACAACCTTTCAGTTTCTCCACGTTACTCTCACAGCAAAACATAACTAAATAACAATTTTTAAAGTGGTTACAGTTAGGTCAGCATCCATGGTAATGAAAGCATGGAAGTCTAAGAAATTAACTTCTATGAACTGATTCATTTTAGTAACAGCCTGAACTGATACTATAAGTGAATACGTTACAGAACATTATGGATTTTAAGTGAATGTTTATATCATGAAAAGTACTGTAGATACCAGACTGAAATCTTTACAGCATAGTTACGCTATCAATACAAGTCTGTATGTGGAGTGCGAAAAACATGGTATAAAATTTAATACTATTTCTTTAGGTTCGTAGGGAGTGTGAATAACAAAATAGTACGTTCGGCATCCGGCTCACGGCCCCAGGGTCGAGGGCTAGAGCTGCGCATATTTGATGGGGAAAAAAATCTCTCTCTCTCTCTCTCTCTCTCTCTCTCTCTCTCTCTCTTTGTCTCTCCGGCTAAACGATGAGGCACACCACAACATCGCTCACTTCACTGCAAGGTGTTAGCGCTCGGAATAATTTGCTACGCTACACATCCCCTATGAACCAAAAATTACTTCCAATTTACCACGTATTCTCAACAAAATTTTAATAACCAGTATTTCGTTATAGTATTACATCAAACTGTGCCGCCTATGTGGTGACAGCAATATATCGAAGCTGTTTTTGCAAACTTTTTCGAAAAATATCTTTTTTTCCAAAATTACATTTTTTATTCTTTTCAACGAAATAAAATTATTATTTGACAAAATTAGATTACAGCTGAATTTTCCAATTTATTCCACTGGAAATATTTCTTTCGTGTTGAAATATACTAACTTGCATTACTGAAAATTTTATGCAGTGGGAGGCAAAAAGATTGCCCAGCCAGAATGATTTGAAGTCCAAGAACAGAGCATTGCGCATGCCCAAGTCCAGAAGTGCTTGTGATCTCAACTCTAGCGGTCTGTGAAGCTTCAGCTTGTTGTTTACATCGTGAGGTAGAGGCAATAAATAGTTAGGATACAACATATTTCGAAATACGTTGCAGTTTAACTCGTCGCATAATTTATTTTGAAAATCGGTATTCCGACACGAAGAAATGTTTTAAATATAAGACCTCCACGTCGGTGGAATTACAATGACGAGCGCTTCACATCAGTTTCAGTGGCTTGATAATGTGACTTAGTGGCTAACAGACCTGTCAAGTAAGCAGGAGATCCGCGTTCGATTCTCAGCCTTGATACAAATTCATTCCCGACACGCATGCCGGGTGAGTTGGTTTTGGCTGTTACCACATCTATCGTAGTGCTGCGAGACTTTCCTCGTTGGTACTCAGTGCCGTGTGAGTCGTTGTGTGCGACTCATGGTTATTTGTCTCACGCCTTCTCGTGTTTGTGATTCACTTCTGACGCGGCATTGTCTTCCTGCTTCATGTCGTCCATGACTCCCAGGAACATTCCATGCACAGGTAGTCATTTTTAGTTTTGACAAACCCACGTGGCCCGTGCAGCCAAGTTCGTTAAAAAATCATGAGTGGCTTGCAGATACGACCAATGCCACTTCAGAACAGGTCCACACGGCTTAGTTCGATTCTGAATCGTATGTGTTTCCTATTACGTCTGTCTCGATAGCTGAGACGGCACTGTAGCTCAGCGTGTTCGGTCAGGAGGTTAGCTGCCCTCTGTAATAAAAAAACTAAATCAACGGCTCAACACTGAACTTCAACTGGTGTCCTGGGACATCCGCACCGAGCAATAGCAACGAACAACATCGAACAAAACGAGAACAAAAAATAATCGTGGTCAGTGCGCCGGTATGTTATGCTAAGGAACCCGGTTTAGATTCCCTCCTGGGCCGGAGATTTTCTCCGTTCAGGGACTGGGTGTTGTGTTGTCTTTATCACCATCATCTCATCCCTATCGATAAGAAAGTCGCAGAAGTGGCGTAAACTAAAAATACTTGCACCAGGCGACCGTTCTACCCCACGGGAGGCGCTAGCCACACGACATTCCATTTTATATCAAGTTTCTAGACCCGCTTTACGTTGACATGCGGCACGAACAAATCCCTTTCAGTCAGCGCGATTGTAATAATGGTATGGTGAACGCAGAGGTGGAATATACGAATGTTGGGGTGCTTAACCTTCCGCTCTAGTTCCTGAAAGGCCGCTCTGCTTCCGGTCAGGGACATACGGAATACACGACGGGAACGCTGATCTGCTCAACATTCTTTACAATTTTATAGTGGAGTTCGATGAGTGGACATGCTGATCAAATGGAATATTCGCTGTCATTTGTAGGTGTGTGGATACCAGTTACATGTAACATACACATGACTAGAAGGGTCGTGTTTTATCTGTAACGATAGTGGACACCTCCGCACGGACTGCCAGTGTCATGTCACCTTGTTAAAATCACTTATGAACAACGTAAAAGGCTAACTTTAGCGGACCTGGTTCCCCATGTGACAGCCATTGTTCTACTCTAGTTTCTGAGGGGCAACGCGAGCCATTTCGTGATGGTACTAGCGCATTTCCACGGTTAACCTCGCGTAGGGACATTCTCATTGTAGGTTCCGCGCCGCCAACACCTCCACTTCAAACCTAGTGTAGACGAACGCAAGATGCTGAAGGGTCAGGTGATTCCCATTCCATTCTCCACTCTGGTGAACAGATTCTGTCGTATTAGGCCTGTCACCTTCTCTCCCCTAGTTCAGATCGGATGATAGCTTGTCGGTTGCTGTTCAAGATTGGAAAGCGACCAGCACGCCCTCCGATGTGATTCCCGAGACCGACTCTTAATAATCACACGAGGATAGACCTATTCCGGAGCTTCGTTCTATACCAACAGACTTGCCAGACACCCTAGAGTCTGTAACGTCTTTCCACCCTTCTGTTGCGCCCCCAGATGGGGAAAGCATGTCATACGCCGCTGCTAATCAGAACCAGATTGGCATATGCGTTCCAATGAAACATGTGGTGATGGTAAAAGACGTGCCGTCAGTTTTCGTCGAAAGAAAGTGGATGAGATACATACACCGCTCTACATTCAGATTAATCCGTTGCCTCTGATATGGACTATGAAACACGGCTTTAAAGATGACTTGCAAGGAATCAACTGCATAGGTTTGGTAATAAATAGATACAGCCGTAGCTGTAATGTTATACCTTGAATGCAAACGGAATTACTTCCTGATTAGACTAGCGGGGCTGCGAAAATTTATTTACTATTCAAGTGCAGACGTGATATTTTAGCACTCAGTGTTATTTGACCATTTTTATATTCCGTGCTATTCTGCTATCTTTAATGAGGCTCCAGAACTGTCTACTGGTACAGCGTTATTTTATAGAGAGGGAATAATACTACTGACTGATTTCTAAATTCTTGGTAACCGTCGAGGAATAGTGTGTATTTTTGTGACCCTACTTCCTTTTTCTCGCATTCGGGAGGACGACGGTTCAATCCCGCGTCCGGCCATCCTGCTTTAGGTTTTCCGTGATTTCCCTAAATCGCTCCAGGCAAATGCCGGGATGGTTCCTTTGAAAGGGCACGGCCGACTTCCTTCCCCGTCCTTCCGTAATCCGATGAGACCGATGACCTCGCAATTTGGTCTCTTCCCCCAAAACAACCAACCAACCAACTTCCTTTTTCTTTATGCTCTCAGAATCTGGCAGTTCCACAATCCATGACCGTTTTTATAAAGAGGATATAGTTTATTTATTTCGTAAAGCTCTGCACAAACGTCTATTAGGCGGAGATTTTAACTCTGTTTTCCATGTTGTTGATTGCACCCCTAATTTTAATTTCAGTAATGAAGTAGACGATTTGGTGCCCTCTTCACAAACACGAGATGCGTGGATCCGACTCTCCTCGGGCATACACATTTTACAGCAACTTCCAGCAGCAGACTCGATCGCTGCTGCCTTTCAGATCTCTTATGTGGACAGTTTTTAGCGACACACGTGGTACCAACTTGTTTCACTAGTGACTATGCCGTAGCTGTAATTTTAAATTATGTGCCGCGGCCAGTAAAAATGTATCACCTTGGCAGGATGTAGAACACATCCCTCTTAAATGATCCTTCCCTCGAGATTACCGTTCGAGAGGTTTGGGCCAGTAGCTTGCTTCCGCAGGATCACGATCCTTCTCTTATGGAATGGTCGTTAGGGCATGCCAGACTTTTGCTCCGGAAACCTTACGGCGCTGAGAGGGCGAGGGACCACAGTCGGACTCAGGAATTTTATTATTCCATTTTGCGACTTATGACGGAGCCAAACACAATCCCTTACTGGTTATGGATGTGCGTTACGTTAAGGTGAAGCTTTCTTCAGTTAAAGAGACAACAAATGCAAGGACACAGAGTGCGATCAATATCTCGCTCCTTGCTACAGGGTGAACTTGCCTCCTCACCTTACATGACGGATTCCTTTCTTTCTCTGTATGGAGCCCGCATTAATGAACAGATATGTACCCTA
Organism: Schistocerca americana; assembly: GCF_021461395.2. Taxonomy (NCBI): domain Eukaryota; kingdom Metazoa; phylum Arthropoda; class Insecta; order Orthoptera; family Acrididae; genus Schistocerca; species Schistocerca americana. The sequence continues at coordinate 194,361,474 of NC_060122.1, read as the reverse complement.
CTACCCCTGCAGGGCTTTCAACACGTTGTCATTCCATAGGCGTAGGCAATTACTTGCCACAAATCGTTTGGGATTACCGCGTATCGCTGCCCGATAAAAATGGCTGCTCTCAATTGGCGGGAGGTGACGAATTGAACTCAAGAGACAATTCGTCAACACCGCACCCTTAGTGCGGGTATTAGGTTCCAACATTTTCAGCGAAGTGTACTGTGTTGCACAAATATACCCGCTCCCCGCGATGATGGTGCGTAAACTGATACAACTGTCTCGTCGTTCCTTCGGAAATGTCATATTTCTGGACTGCCGTATGAAGTAGTTCCGAGTTCCCGGCCCTTAGAGGTTGGAACTTACCAGTATCAAAGTGAAGGCTTCACTACTGTTTATAGGGCGTAACGCTTCAACATGTAATCGAACTGCTCATTCTGCTACATCACGTATATTTACGTGTGTTCGGCGGTCCAGTCTGACTCCTCCTGCCGATGTTGGCCGTATCAACTCTAAACCGCGTCCCGTACGGGAGTTTTATATTACAATATGTTTTCTGGGAGACGACATTTTATCGATGACACACCGTACCACAAGTTCATTGCTTTCTCGTTGATGAGTGCAATGATTCCCTGCCACAGTTGAAATGACCGCGCCGTCGATATGCTGGGAAACAGCGTGGTTTCATTTTAGTCCTCCTATCCTCCCGATGGAAGTCGCCTCATTGGGGCATGGCCATTCACAAACTGACCCCGACCAGTGAACACATCCATCGAATTGGTCTCAGTCCTACTGGTGTTTACGAAACATGTCATCAATTGGATACATTTACCACACAGATTTGTTCAAAATGGCTCTAAGCGCTATGGGGCTTAACAACTGAGGTCATCAGTCCCATAAACATAGAACTACTTAAACCTAACTAACCTACTGACATCACACACACCCATGCCCGAGGCAGGATTCGAACCTGCGACCGTAACAGCCGCGTGGTTCCGGACTGAAGCGCCTAGAACCACTCGGTCACCGCGGCCGGCCACAGGCTTGTCTCTTGCGGAAGACAACACTGGCACTGGATTCGCAGGCAACTGTCTTTCCTTAGCCGATCAGATGAAGTTGCTTTCTCGGCTGAACTCCTTATGACTTTTCCGTCTTCCCTCGGACGAATACTAACTTGATCTTATGGCTCTTCGGACACTACGTCCACTATGAACTATGTAATTGGGTATGAGATCGATCTTGAGCCCTGCGTTTTCGTCAGTATATGCCGAAATCTCGTGGGAAGTGGCTAAGGCTTTCACGTTATCTTGCCTCCTTTACAAATACGTTGCTCTTTGTCTTTTATCGTCAAGGTAAGGGACTGCGTTATTTTTTTCCTTGTTCTGGAGCCTTCTCTCATTGTGTTAACTCTAGAGAAAAATTTTGTTTCCGTTTGAGTCGCGGAATTAAGGAATTTATGTCTATCAAGTTTTCTTTTCATAAAAAATAAAAACAATATTATAGAAATAATTTAAAAAACATAAAAAATAAGAATAATAAAAATCCAAGAAGAACTAACGTAGCACTGTTCCCTTGGGGGGGGGGGGGGGGGAGGGAGTATCGTGGCCAGGCTTCGGGTTGCCAACCTTATCTCCACGCAACCTGAAGCTGACCTGTGACAAACAAATTAAATAATTTAAAAAATGACTGACTGGATAAGCTGACAATTTAGGAACGTCAAGGACGAGCGCTTGAATCTAACTACAGTCAATTGTCTATCCTTTTTTTCGGACTAGGACAGGTAATACTTTAAACCATAATTCGCTACATATTCTGCAGTTGTAGGCTTTTCTTAGTTCCACATACTTTTAAAAAATTCCGTTTTATAGTAATCTAATCTTTAAAGAACAAGACAGTTGTTCATAGCAAAAATATTGAAAATGGATGTATTTATTCGTAATTACTTCTATGCGCCTATTCCTCCTTTACGCTAGAATGAAGAGATTGGTAGCTTCTTGGTAGTGTGTAAGCTAACTGCACTGGTAGCTGTAGTATGTGTCAGATCGAATCTCACCACAGCCTTCTTTTTTGTTTGTTTTCACTTTTTTCAGTATTCTATTCTGTAAATAACTAATTATGGTTTGGGAGTTTGATGTGTAAAAGCAATCACACTTGTAAGGTATATATTTGTCTGACCTTCCATAATCATCAAAATCATTCTTGGAGGGTGATATTTATCTGACCTCCCATTAACATAAAAATAATTTCCTTTGGAGTGTGATACGGACCTGACCTCCCATAAAAATAAATATAAACTTCCTTGGAGGAAGATATTCATCAAACCTCCGATAAAATCACAAGTAATATAGTAGCAAGTAGATTTTTGTCTTGATATTAATATTGTTGCCCTAATAACTATGTAGGTCTTTTACAGAAAAATTAAATAAAATAAAATGAAGAGTAGGCTACGTATAGCTTCAGTATTTTGCCCAAATGCCGTTGGCTACAAGAACAGCTTGGACCAAGTCCTCATCCAAGGTAATTCTCTCCCATGAAGAATGAACCAGATCCAATAGGGCAATCACTGTTCCTGGGGGAGAGTCTGGCCATTTGTCGCCCAGAGTCTTCTTGAGTTTATACGTGCTCTATGGGTTTGAGATCAAGTCACTATGGAGACCACATAAGGCACTGAATAAAATACTCCGTCCTTTGAAACCAGTTCAAAATGTTCATAGCATGCTGAAGTTAATTTGCGTTATATACGTTCTAAAGTTACTGCGCCCATATAAGACATCCAGCCCCGACATTACACACCGCTTCTAGCGCGTGTGGTCACGAAGCGCGCGACATACAAGAGCGGGATCTCTTCTCGTGGCCTCAATTGCACACTCGTCGGAGAAAATGATATCCTTCAAATCGACATTTTCCCAGGATCTCACAATTGCCACTCTATCCACAGTTTTTTCGGCAGAGAACAGTTCTTTGGTACGAAAACGACGTGACCTGATTCCAGGGTCCTTTAATCTTCCGAGAGCAGTTCTCGAAGAGCGCGGGAAATGTGAACCCCTCCATAGGAGCATTCTGGCCGCCCTGCCCAATTCTTGATCTTGTCTCCGTGTAGAGTCTCGCGGTCTTATAGGTATCGCACGTCTCGGTATCTCACCATTATTTCTAAATCGCCTAATCCAGCTCCTTGTTGTGGAAGCATCAACATCATAACGACGACCTGCCACAGACGCACTAACACCATTTTCAGATTGAGCAGTTATTCACTCGCGAAAATTCACTTACCCATTTTGAAGCAGACCTATGACGTATGCAAATTGGCTGATACCTTTCTCTTAGCTGAAAGCTCTAGAGGCACCAGACGGCGGTCGAAAAAATTACAAATAAATACCTAAATTTTTCAATTTTTTTTTTTTTTTTTTTTTTTTTTTTTTTTTTTTTTTTTTTTTTTTTTGCTGTGACCATTCGTCTGTTTGTTTAACGATTAGATTATTGTAAATTGAAATCTCTTCAAAGAATGTGGAATCTACAAAAGCCTAGAACTGCACAATTTTTAGCAAGTAAAGGTTTAAAATATTACCTGCATAGGTCTAAATTTTAATATGACAAGTTGGATTCGAACAGTCGTCCTATCCACTTTTTGTGTTTTTAGTTCCTCTTATTTGTCTATCTTTAAACTGGCCATCGCTTGTAGGGATCGAACTCTCAGACTTTAGATTTTATTTTTTCTTGTATTTACCCAAATTTTCCGCTTTAGCGAACGGTCGCCTTAAGCGCTTTTTGCATTTAGAAAAATAAAAATATCACTGCATTTGTAAACTCTTCCTTTATAAAAAAATATTTACATTACAGAAGACGCCCTCCAGGTGAAAAATAATGATGTGCAATTAGCATCAATAGCAAACAAACCATAAAGGAATTAAAAACGTCCTCCTGACGAAACAGACAAAATGGCATCCGGGTGTCGACAACTTCTGGTTATATGCACTCAGAATCACAAGGCAGGCATGTTCCAGGCGCGTTTTCGCGAAGAATATTCCATTTTGCCAGTACACTGGTCCGAGTCCCAATATTATACTCTCACGCTGAAATCACCACCTCATACCTGAGACACCCCAGCTGCACGTGGTCGAAGAAGGTACTACCCAAAAAGTTAGCATAGTACAGACAGTATCTAGGATTGTGCATGAGAAAGGCAAAGCGATCTTGCAGGAATGTCCAAAACTCAAGAACCCTCTTGTCTACTTCATGGCGAATGAGAGGCCTTTCATCTAGTTCACCGCGTTGGTCTTCGTATGTGGGAAATTAGTCTCATCTGGGAGCAGTAATGTCTTCCTTTTTTTAATTTACATAAATCACATAGGGCGCATAGGAAGCCGCATGTAGAAGAAATGCAAGCATTTCCTAAATCAGATGTCACACCTCTGCAAAAGGTCCACACATTAGTCAATGTTCGACCGCTTCAAGTGTGTGACAATGGGGCAAAACGGCGAGTCTCTCATGGCATGTAGTCGAAGTTGTGTCATGTATTTGCAATTAACAATCAGATAACAGATCACACGAACATTCGTGTCGAGGAGGACATGCTGCACAGAACGCCAGACTACGGGCCATGCGATCGTAGGTAACCAGTTTACCACACCATTTCGAGTATGATTCCTCATCATTAGGTGATAAATATCCCGTGCCGTAGGGTTCGTGTACTAGACAAGTCAGTATGGGCATAACTGTATCCGACGAAGACGGTCTTGTCATGTGACAGAAAGGAAGAAATATGAGCTAGTGCAACAGCTGCCACTCGGGAAAGAGGGGCCAGTTCATTAATCAGGCTTCCTGTTAATCCGGTTCGGTGCCAAGTCTCGTCCTCGCTCTCGCATGGATGTCGACAAGACCGAGGCCGTCATCTCGAGGAGGAAGAGTTAGCATGTCGTAGCGGACTTTGCTGATAAGAGCCGCACTTACAAAGCAGCATAACGCCACTTGCAGTCCGTGTACTATTGCCCTTAGCATCGGTAAACTCCCTGCCAAATGGGATAGTCGCGAACCCAGATGAGTATTATCAAAATCTACCCGTTCTATCGTGCCCAATACTTCCAGGAGGTTGCCTCTAACGTTCGTGCTGATAGCTTGAAGCAGGCGTTTATAGTTAAATGAGACCGTGCGCTGTATATTACGCGTGAAGGTGATCCTACATATTTGGTCTTGCTCACTAAGGGCAATGTAACCACCCTTCCCGCTGGAAGACCTCTACCACGGAACACAGCACCGGATTACGGCAGGTTAACACGGCTTCCCGCAGTAATTCCAGTGCCTCTTGCATTTCATTCCGCGGTACAACCAAGAACACAAGGTCATCTGCATAAGCACGGCAGATGAAACCGGACCCCTCATTTTGATCCCTGTGCAACAGTGGCTCAAAGGCGATGGTATAAATGAGCATCGACAGCGGACATGCCTGCCGGAGCGACCGCGTTGTAGTAACAGTGCCCGCAACATGGCCATTGACCAGCCCTCGTGACGTTGCAGCTCGGAGAAATCGCAAGACGGTAGGTATAAATAGGCGGGGGAAGGCGGTCCATCGCAGCGCTTTCTCTAGAAAGTCATGAAACACTCTACCCAAGGCGTGGTTGAAGTCCGCCGTCACTACGGCACTGCGACGGCGACAGGTCGCTGCCAGAGGTGTGGTATTACGGTACTCGCTAAACGCAGTCTGCATGTTACTGTCACCGCTATGGCACGTTTGATTCATAGAGATGACTTGAGGGACAACGCGTCGAAAGCGAGAGGCAAGAATCCGTGTAAAAATCTTCAAGTCACAATGTAACATGGTCAACGGCGAATAATGTCCAACTCCCCGGCCTCCAGAAGGCTTTGGGACCGGAATAAACAGGCCGTCTACGAATTCTATTCGGAGGGGAAGGTCAGTGTTCATCGCTCTTCATAAATAGCAGTGCAGTGTGAGGCTATGATGTAGAACGTGCGGTAAACTCCAGCGGTAATTCGTCTGGACCTGGGTCTTTGTTTGCCACATCCTTATGAAGAGCATCCGTGATGTCTTCAGTGGTAATAGTTGCTATGGGAATCTCCACAGCAACCCCGTCGAGGGTTGCTATCAACGATAGGAGGAGTTTTGGTCCTCTGCTGCATAGAACTGTTTGTAGTGATCCACAAAGGCGTCTGCCATATCATTCTGGGTCCTCAGTTGGCTACCGTCTGGTATGTCACGGGCATTGACTAGCTTCCTGCGACACCGCTGCTTCTCTCTGATAATATGATGCATAGGAGGCGGCTATCCTCGTATTCTATATGTCTGCGGTACTTGCTGATGCAAGTGTTCGCTGTTTGAGTGAGTGTGTATTTCGGTGATGCTCTCAGTGTTGGTGTACGAATTGGAACTGCTGTCTTACGTGCTTCGTGTGTGTTGCAGTCTTCTGTCATATCGCCGTGACTGTCTGTATTCGTCATGTAATGTCCTTGAGAATTTATCAGAGATTTCATTTATTATCTCCTACTGGTCTTTGTCTCTTATTGCCCGTATCATGTCATTGTCAAACTGCGTCGGCATCTGTTGTGCTGCTCTATATTGGTGAGAGTGAAAAAGTATGTTCTTTAGTTTCGCAATCGCCACCGCGACCTCCTCACATGCAGATGGAACAATAGCAGTACCATTTTCATAGCAAGAGTTCATTAAGGTTTGCTGTACAGTATGAATCTGTTTATTCGACTGTTGCGAGTCATCGGGGAGGCGTTTGTCTAGCAGTAATTCTGCAGAAGTTCTCCATCCCTCTGTTATGGTACCGTCACCTCGTCTCTGCGTTGCTAAGAGTAGTGGCGCTGTAAGACATTCCGTTTGTATTTTGAAAGGTCTCCCCCTCCCCTTCCCCCCCAAAAAAGAAGTTGGTTTGGAGCTGTTTCTGAACGTGTGTGTTGCAATGTTCTTCTCATGTTTCTTGCAGCACTTGTGCACTTGTCTGTAGCGTTGTTGTGCTTCCCTGAACTGTATGAGCCTTATATTTCTGTCTCTTGCCGATGTCGCTCTTCGTTACCACTACCGTTCGTTTCTTGCTTCTTTGCGCAGCGTTGTTAGTCTTCAAGCTCGTGGTCGTGCGGTAGCGTTCTCGCTTCCCACGCCTGGGTTCCCGGGTTCGATTCCCGGCGAGGTCAGGGATTTTCTCTGCCTCGTGATGGCTGGGTGTTGTGTGACGTCCTTAGCTTAGTTAGGTTTAAGTAGTTCTAAGTTCTAGGGGACTGATGACCATAGATGTTAAGTCCCATAGTGCTCAGAGCCATTTGAACCATTTTGAACCATCTTCAAGTCCCAGGTATGTTTAGCTTTCGTCCCGTGTTTGCAGTCGGAATTGCAGCCCTTTGTGCTATTAGTAGTACGTCAGTCAAAATATGACCTTTATAATCTACTGACCCCTCAATTGCATGTGGGGGGAATGCCTCAATCATCTGTCCTAGTTTTGCCCTGTCCGCGTTATGAAACAACAATCGCTGACGTCTGTCCTGTGTAGTTATGTACACTCCTGGAAATTGAAATAAGAACACCGTGAATTCATTGTCCCAGGAATGGGAAACTTTATTGACACATTCCTGGGGTCAGATACATCACATGATCACACTGACAGAACCACAGGCACATAGACACAGGCAACAGAGCATGCACAATGTCGGCACTAGTACAGTGTATATCCACCTTTCGCAGCAATGCAGGCTGCTATTCTCCCATGGAGACGATCGTGGAGATGCTGGATGTAGTCCTGTGGAACGGCTTGCCATGCCATTTCCACCTGGCGCCTCAGTTGGACCAGCGTTCGTGCTGGACGTGCAGACCGCGTGAGACAACGCTTCATCCAGTCCCAAACATGCTCAATGGGGGACAGATCCGGAGATCTTGCTGGCCAGAGTAGTTGACTTACACCTTCTAGAGCACGTTGGGTGGCACGGGATACATGCGGACGTGCATTGTCCTGTTGGAACAGCAAGTTCCCTTGCCGGTCTAGGAATGGTAGAACGATGGGTTCGATGACGGTTTGGATGTACCGTGCACTATTCAGTGTCCCCTCGACGATCACCAGTGGTGTACGGCCAGTGTAGGAGATCGCTCCCCACACCATGATGCCGGGTGTTGGCCCTGTGTGCCTCGGTCGTATGCAGTCCTGATTATGGCGCTCACCTGCACGGCGCCAAACACGCATACGACCATCATTGGCACCAAGGCAGAAGCGACTCTCATCGCTGAAGACTCGTCCCTCCATTCACGCCTGTCGCGACACCACTGGAGGCGGGCTGCACGATGTTGGGGCGTGAGTGGAAGACGGCCTAACGGTGTGCGGGACCGTAGCCCAGATTCATGGAGACGGTTGCGAATGGTCCTCGCCGATACCCCAGGAGCAACAGTGTCCCTAATTTGCTGGGAAGTGGCGGTGCGCTCCCCTATGGCACTGCGTAGGATCCTACGGTCTTGGCAGGCATCCGTGCGTCGCTGTGGTCCGGTCCCAGGTCGACGGGCACGTGCACCTTCCGCCGACCACTGGCGACAACATCGATGTACTGTGGAGACCTCACGCCCCACGTGTTGAGCAATTCGGCGGTACGTCCACCCGGCCTCCCGCATGCCCACTATACGCCCTCGCTCAAAGTCCGTCAACTGCACATACGGTTCACGTCCACGCTGTCGCGGCATGCTACCAGTGTTAAAGACTGTGATGGAGCTCCGTATGCCACGGCAAACTGGCTGACACTGACGGCGGCGGTGCACAAATGCTGCGCAGCTAGCGCCATTCGACGGCCAACACCGCGGTTCCTGGTGTGTCCACTGTGCCGTGCGTGTGATCGTTGCTTGTACAGCCCTCTCGCAGTGTCCGGAGCAAGTATGGTGGGTCTGACACACCGCTGTCAATGTGTTCTTTTTTCCATTTCCAGGAGTGTATATCTGTGTGTTTGTGTTCTGGTCGCTGTGAATAGCGCCATCCACAACCCTCCACCCCATTATAAGTGGCAGTTGATTTTCATCTGCAATTGTAATGCCGGTCCTGCTGCTGGCTCCCGATGGCACTATGTAAGTGTCTAGCTGATTCAGACTGTTGACGATGTAGATTGGTTCAAATGGCTCTGAGCACTATGCGACTTAACCTCTGAGGTCATTAGTCACCTAGAACTTAGAACTAATTAAACCTAACTAACATAAGGACATCACAAACATACATGCCCGAGGCAAGATTCGAACCTGCGACCGTAGCGGTCGCTCGGCTCCAGACTGTAGCGCCCAGAACCGCACGGCCACTCCGGCCGGCGACGATGTAGAGGCTGTGTTCATTTAGCACCTCATTAACTTGATGCCTCCTGTCGTCCATTGTGTCAGAATGCCATATAGTCGACCTAGCATTTATGTCAGCAGTTACCAGTAAGATTCTGTTATTGTTATAGTCGACAACGTGTCTGATGTAACTAAGATATGGTGCAACGTTGTTTAAGTACTGCACGAATAACAATGCAATAATCCACTTCTTGCATTCGTGCACTATTTCCGCTGTTGCGAGATGTTCGGTACATAGATGAGCTATTTTTGTAATGTTTAGATTTGAAACAACGATCGCTGGATTCGCATTCGCACGTGTCTGTTACGATGATTTTTTGAGGTCTAAGGCAACTAGCTTGCCGTTCCTTGTATAGGATTCCTGCAAGCAGACCACTTCCGCGTGCACTTCGTCCACTAGTTTAAGTAGCTTCCTACTAACTTGTGTCTGGTTGTTCTCATTCAGTTGTAAGAGTTGCATGGATGGCGGGTGTATTCTAAACATTTAGATACCTCTTCATTGTAATCGAAGTATACTTGTCCGCTGGCCCTCCCAAGGTCTTTGTATACATTTTCTAGACTGAGCTTTTCGCCCCTTCGAGGGCAGGCTTTGTGTAGCAGCGCAGTCAGTTCTTTAATGTCTGTCGGTGTATTAGCTGATATCAGCAAAAGTCTGTCTGTCTGTCTGCAGATTGTGGCACCTTTTGAGTTGACAGTTCTAGTCAAACGTCGCAAAGCTGTTTGGAAGCTGTCTGCATTCTCTAGACTCGAAAGGCTCAAATTTTCTCCAGCTTTAAAACATCGTCTGTTCCCTGAGTTCTGTGTTCTTTTCCTGGGTCTGACCGTTCTCCCGATGTCTGCTCGGGCTGCAAGTGTATAATGTGTGTCTGTATTTCCTGTTTTGTGTCGTATTCTTGTTTACGTTAGTGCTTATGTTGTTGAAGTAGTGTTGGTTTGACTATTTGTTTGCATTCTTTTGGAAGCCTCAATTTTTCACTCTTTTTCTTCCATGCTGTTCATCATATATATTATGCTATTGTGTGCTGTGTTATTTGTGTTTGTGAACCCACTTGAGATGAACGTCACTGGTTTGTTGCAGGTTTTGAACTTTTGTGTGTTGTTTACTCTGCTGTGTTCAGTGTCTCAGTTTGTGTTCTGTCACGGTACTTTTCCCCATGTCTGTGCTTTTGGTGTATCCTTTGGTGTCTGTGCAGAACTACACAGCTCATGAGCTGTGCAGTTCTTGGTGCACATGTCATCATTAATTTCATGTTGTTCTTGTATGTTCTGGCTACGCTTTCCACAACCACTACAAGCTTATTCGATTTCTAATTTTTATATTATTAACAATGAGTATGTCTGCATGGTAGCCAATTGATACTTTCTCGTTTTGGCTGCCTGGCTACCTCATACTTGATGGCACATTGCATGCACAGTAGGTCGATGTTTTCCGTTGTCTGTAAGTAATGATGGTGAACCGCTTAGATGATTACAGTATCATCTAACGTCTCAAGGAGGATGCCCATGTGTTGCTGCCAGGCAAATGCGCGGCGCCATGACCTCCCCTGTTAGTTGGTCTCTTGTGTTTCCGGAAGTGAATGTCTTCGTATGCGCTGTCGATATATGTGGAATGAAGGTGCCCTCGACATGTCATGGTCGAAGTAGACATAGTTTCGGTGACTGTAGTCTGTGCTAGCGATCAGTTTTTCAAGTAACTGTTTTTATGTGGGCCATTCCGGACCGCTTGCTTTGTTTGCAAGTACGGTTCGTGTACAGACATGGTATGCAACCAGCAACCTTTTCGGTACAACGGTTTAAAATGTGTCCCAATTTGGCTCATTTGTAGGAGACTGCTGCGTCTTGCCTACAGCGTTTAACTGAGTGTCCAAAGTCATGGCAAGTGTAGCATTTCTGCAGCCTTGTGAAGCCTTTTATTCTAAGTGCTCCGAAATCGATGTACAGCCGTTCTCTTTGCATAGGTACATACAACATTCTAGGGCTAACCTCAATAAAATTGTTCACCGTACGCTTGTTTTTCGCTCCTTCACTTCTTCGACAATCATTTCTCTGGTAATGTCCTTACGGAGGTTAATCTCGTACATTCTTCCATGAACGCCCTGTCCGAAACAAATGTCAAAATGACTCTGAGCACTATGGGCCTTAACAGCTGTGGTCATCAGTCCCCTAGAACTTAGAACTACTTAAACCTAACTAACCAAAGGACATCACACAAATCCATGCCCGAGGCAGGATTCGAACCTGCGGCCCGTAGCAGTCGCGCGGTTCCGGACTGCGCGCCTACAACCGCGAGACCACCGCGGCCGGCAGTAAGTGTCGGGACGCTGTATATAGCCATTAGTGGCCTTTTATCGGGCCGCGTCGCGTTTGATGTCCTTTAGCTATGATGTTTTCTCTACAATTTTCCTGGTATCCATCTTCGTCTCAGTTTCAGTAATCACAGTGTTTGTTGTTGATCAGATCCCCTTAATTTTGATTTTGTCCTGGTGCGGATTACTCGCTTTAGTCAATGTATCTCGTACCGCCGTTGAGTCCTGATTGTTTGTTGGTTTAAAAAACCGAACACTTGTGTTCTTTGCCTTTACTTTCTCAATTTTACTAACCATTTCGTTTTTCCGTTTCGTGACACTAGGAACTGAATCTACAGCATCATACGTTGGGACATTTGACATTTTCGTTCGGAATTTGTGATTTTCTTTCTTGAGTGCCTTCACTTCCGCTTCTAGTTCGGCAATTCTAAATGATGCATCACGCTCGTCGGCGACCACAAGTTTCTTTTTTAGTCTTTCGTTTTCCACTCTTAATTTCTCATTGTTACCTGAGAGTTTGGCCTGACCAAGTGCAAGTGACCAAATATTTGTCTACCAGGTGCTGTGATTGTTGAGGTTACCGTTTCTTGTTTTAATTCAGCGTGGAAGTCTGCGAGAATATAACCGTTTCCATTACTTTTCTCATTATGACGCTGTTGTAGTGCACAAACGCAGTCTTTAAACAGTGCTCGCTGGGTGGGAGTACATGCATGCAACTTTTCGTAGGTTACACCTCAACGTACCGCTGTAAACGGCGTCTGGTGAGTGTCACGCGGCTGTCAGGAACGGCTGGGCAGCTGGCAGCGGGGAACGCCTGACGCAGCGCTCGATGTCGGCGTGCGGTGCCGCTCCCTCAGGTTCGGCTGACGATGCGCGACGCGTGACTTAGCGCAAGCCGGCGCGCCAAGCCCCACGGGATGCCGACGATCCCTCCACGCTGGCGTTACCGATGGGAGTTCAAAACTTTTATGGCTCGGACCGTCTAATTCGCACTTGATTTCTCTTTCAATTATCTCGCACCACGTCGAGTGTCACTTTCGGCGCCACTTGTTGAAATCCACTTCTACGGAGTGAAAACTAGGTCCCAACAAGCAGCCGACATCAAGCCACGACCGAGCCGGCGGCCATCTTGGAGACAATATTATAATAAACAGAGTAATGCTATCAACCCTGTAAACCTGTTCTATGTTAAGCATAAACAGCAGGCATTTCCATCCCGCGGTCATTATTTCGCTGCTGGGATATAAGACTTGTAACCGAACACTTTGTGTATAAGCAATATAACAGGTATATTTCAAGACACAAAGCATAGGAAATGAAGGTTAATTAATAATCCCAAAAAATAACATGCTTTGCACTGACATGCCACTGCACAATGTACATAATAGTTTTAGTGTTTCTGTAAATTGTGTTTAGGTGCGTTACTCCGTGAATTAAACTGTAGCGAACCGGGACTGCAAGGCTCGAAGTTCACTACTAGCCATTAAAATTGCTACATCAAGAAGAAATGCAGATGATAAACGGGTATACATTGGACAAATATATTATATTAGAACTGACATGTGATTACATTTTCACGCAATTTGGGTGCATGGATCCTGAGAAATCAGTACCCAGAACAACAACCTCTGGCCGTAATAACGGCCTTGATATGCCTGGGCATTGAGTCAAACAGAGCTTGGATGGGGTGTACAGGTACAGCTGCCCATACAGATTCAACACGATACCACAGTTCATCAAGAGTAGTGACTGGCATACTGTGACGAGCCAGTTGCTCAGCCATCTTTGACCAGGCGTTTTCAACTGCTGAGAGATCTGGAGAATGTGCTGGCCAGGCAGCAGTCGAACATTTTCTGTATCCAGAAAGGCCCGTACAGGACCTGAAACATACGGTCGTCCGTTATCCTGCTGATATTTGGGGGTTTCACAGGGTTCGAATGGAGGGTAGAGCTACAGGTCGTAACATACCTGAAATGTAACGTCCACTGTTCAAAGTGCCGTCAATGACAACGAGAGGCGACCGAGACGTGTAACCAATGGCACCCCATACCATCACGCCGAGTGATACGCCATTATGGCGATGACAAATAGACGCTTTCACCGCGATGTCGCCAAACACGGATGCGACCATCATGATGCTGTAAACAGAACCTGGATTCATTCTAAAAATGACGTTTTGCCAGTGGTACACCCAGGTTCGCCGTTACCATCACAGGCGTTCCTGTCTATGATGCAGCCGTCAAGGGTAACCGCAGCCATGGTCTCCGAGCTGATAGTCCATGCTGCTGCAAACGTCGTCCAACTGTTCGTGCAGATGGTCGTTGTCTTGCAAATGTCCCCATCTGTTGACTCAGGGATCGGGACGTGGCTGCACGATCCGTTACAGCCATGAGGATAAGATGCCTGTCATCTCGACTGCTAGTGATACGAGGCCGTTGGGATCCAGCGCGGCGTTCTGTATTACCCTCCTGAACCCACCGATTCCATATTCTGCTAACAGTCATTGGTTCTCGACCAATGCGAGCAGCAATGTCGCGATACGATAAACTGCAATCGCGATAGTCCACAATTCTACTTTTTATCAAAATCGGAAACGTGATGGTACGCATTTCTCCTCCTTACACGAGGCATCAAAACAACGTTTCACCAGGCAACGCCGGTCAACTGCTGTCTGTGTACGAGAAATCGGTTGGAAACTTTCCTCGCGTCAGCACGTTGTGGGTGTCGCCACCGGCGCCTACCATGTGTGAATGGTGTAAAAAGCTAATCATTTGCATATCACAGCATATTCTTCCTGTCGGTTAAATTTCGCGTCTGTATCACTTCATCTTCGTGGTGTAGCAATTTTAATGGGCAGTAGTGTACATCGCCCTTGTATAGACCCTCTAAATAGTCCTTCCAACTTTCTGCTTTCCCTTCTTTCCTTAGAACTGGTTTTCCATCAATTAGCACTCCTTCGAAAGGCTATCTGCATACATGGGGGTCTTTCTTTTCCGTTTGCTATGCTGCTGCTTTTAAAGTTCACATTCACCTTAAAGGCCGGTTCCCACTAGGGCTGCCGCGCGTCAAAACCGCGTGGCAGCGACGTGGTTGCCACGGAAACGCCGTCAGCGGCGCGGCGCGCCGAAGTGGGGTCTGCGTCGCGGTTTGCCCATGTGAAAGGGCTGCGGCTGCCGCGTGCCGCGCTCCAGTGCCCCGCCACCAATGACAGAACGCGCTGTGCGTGACGTCAGGTACGGATCCCCCGGGCCACACGAACTTTCGCCGAACCGCGTGGCGCGGACGCGGTGATAGCTATGAAATACTTATCATCCGATTCCAAGGAAACTATTTGGTAGAAAAATTTTATTCTTGTGCATCTTACAGCCTGATATCTTCTCTCGACAAAGGACTGAATTTCTTTTCGTTATTCGTCGTGGTTACTTGGTATATCGCATTTATGTAAACCTTTACTCGAAATTTTAATGAGTGTGCAGAGGTAAGAAACGCATTGCGTAGACTTTGCGTACAGTTCATTGTAGGTAATACATTGTTGCGTATGAAATTTATTCAATATATCGAAATTTTTTTAAAACTGAGAACAGAACGATAGCTATCACCATTCTCGAGATATTGAATGATACGTCGGCGGACGGGCTGATCGGTTGACGCGCGCGGGTCGCTCGCGATGCGACCGATTCTTTGCCCTACTCTTCGTAAATCATGTGGTTGCATCAACCGAAAATTTCGCAGACGGTTCAATAAATCTAAACGTGTTTTTTTGCAAACTATAACTTGTGAAAAGTAATGTATTTTGTCGCATGATAAATATCCAAAATCTATTTATCTACCGAGATATGAAAGTAACTACAGTTTTTCAGAAGAGATAGATGAATTTTTTAAACGGCATTTAATAGCATGTGGAATGAGAAGTTAAACTGAAACTAATTTTCTGGTATGTCATAAGATATAATTTGCTAAGTATCTACAGCTATTGATTATTTCCTTTGGTAAGTAACAAACTTTTTTTTTTGATCCAGTGTACTTTATTGGCTCAAGACACGTTTCGCCTTTTACTTTAAGGCATCGTCGGTGGAATCTAGAATGATTCAGTTTTGTTTTGATATGTGATACTTGCAGATTATAAAGCAGTTCACATCTTTTTTTATATGAATAACTGATTATTTACGGTGAATCGAGTTTTTGGTGGACATCTGCGTTTTCCCTCACCTGATCACATGCTGGAGGTTGAACTAAAACTTAGATTATGGAACATAAGCACATTTTCATTTTCGCTCTCTTTTCTTCTGTCACGCTGATTTGAAGTCGTAACTACAGTGTTTTCACCTCATATCCCTTCCTGTTTGGTTTGTTTATGTATCTGTAGCCAACCTAAAGAATTATATGCTGAAAACTAATGTTTGTTTATTTCTGTGCTCCTTATATCTGTGTGTGTTTGTGTGTGGCTAGCCAGTGTAGTTATAGGAAGTTGAAAGTGAATGCAGTAGTTGCCAGACAGTGATTGAAAGATTTGGTGTTCAGCTGATTTCAGTTTTGGTTTAAATGTTTTGTGGAGGAGTGCATGGAAGAGTAAATTCACTTCTTACATTAATAGATAAAATAGTAGAATAGCATTTCAGCAGATGATTATGATCATCCCAACCCCCTTGTCCTCACTCTTTGACGCCTCATAATATGTCCTGTCAACTAACCCCTCTTGTAGTCAAAGTTGTGCCGTAATTTCCTCTTCCTCCTCTATTTAATTCCGTATCTCTTCTTTAGTTACACGATTCTCATATCTAATCTTCAGTATTCTTATTGATCACCTCGTTTTGAATCGTCCATTGTCTTCTTGACAGAACTGTTCATCGTCCACGTTTCACTTACATACAAGGCTCCACTCCACACAAATACCTCTGTAAAATAGTACCCAACCATTAGAATTTATATTCGATGTGAACAAATTTTCTTTTTCAGAACGATTTTCTTGCTACTGACAGTCTTAATTTTATATCCCCTCTACTTCTGCCTTCTCAATTACTACTTACCTTTCAAGTCAATGAAGTTTTAGAAGTGCAGTTTGGTTTCTGTACAAGTTGTAGATAATCCTGTGTCCCTGTGTTTTACCGATGACACCTCCAGAGCTTCAAAGAATGTTTCAATTAAGATTGTCAAAACCTTTCTCTGAAGATGCAAATGCTATAAACACAGTTTCATGGTTCTTCGGTCTGTCTGCTTAGGTAAGTGGTAGAATTATTATTGCCTTGCGTGTTCAGACATTTCATAGGAATCTAACATTGTGCTTATGTTAGTTTGTACAACCCCTCCCCCTCGCCTCTCTACATATTCGTTCCACATTTTAGCCATCTCTTATTTGCTTAGTTATCGCTTGCCAAATGAGTTCTTGACAGTTGCTTCTCCTTTGAACAAAGTTTCCTTTCTTCTTTCTCGTTTTCATTCTCCTATGTTTTCCAAGTGCAAAATCGCGTTGCGATTTTGGACTTTCTGTCAACGTCATGTTTAGACATTTCTATTTACCATGGCGTACTTCATTTGCTGCATTTTTATATTTTTCCCTCTTGTCAATTTTAATACATCACGTTTCATCTAACGATTTCTTCTCTACCTTTTCCCATTCACATACTCTTCTGCGTTCACCACCTCTTCTCTCAAAGATATCCATTCGTTTTCTAGCGGATTCCTTCCTCTGTTTCAGTCAGTCGTTGCGTTACGGTAACTTTAAGATTATCGAAAAACTGTGGGTCGTGACTTATTCAAGTTCCATCTCCTTAATTTTCTATCATTTACTGTCTCTTTAGTTGTAAACTGCAGCTCGTAACCAATAAATTATTTTAGGTTTGCGTCTGCACGAGGAAATGTCTTATAATTCAAAATTTGGTTTCGAAAACTCTGTTCTAAATATGTATTATTCTTTCGTGATTCTTAAGTAAGGTGCTGGCGATGATTGCATTATGCTCTGTGGGAAATTCTATCAGGTGGCATCCACTTTCATCCCTTCCGCCTGGCCTTTGTGTTCTTACTATTTTCGTGTACCTGCTACTGTATCACATTTTGCATTTTTGTCTCCCTTAACTATCTTTCATCGTACATTGTTTCAATGTGTTAGGAGATAGTGAACAAACGTGAACGGTAGTCATGAAATCTGTTTATGGTGAAATGAGAAAACATGAATAATGAAATATGTGACAGAGTACATTGTACAGAAAATGAAAAATTGGTATGTCTTCACCCAACTTCGTCTTTCCATTATGTAGGTGTAAGATATAGTTAATCAAACACACCGGGCGTTTCAGTGGGTCCCGCCCCGTACCTCAGTGGCTGTCCGTCATTGGCTACCGCTAGCGTCTGCCGCTTCCAGATGGGAATGCCAATACCACGGGCTGCCGCGTCAAAGCGGAAAACGCTTGCCGCTGACGTTGCCGCTTGCCGCGCTGTATTGGGAACCGGCCTTACGTTTCCCACATGTTACGCAGCGGTGCTGGTTATAACTTCTCATCCCCCTATCAGTCATTACTGTCCATGTACCCCTATAGGCATCTTGTTGTCTTCGTGGGCAGATACTTGTTCAGCCAACAAAGGCATAGTAGAAGAAAGATCGTCTAAATACGCAGCCGCGCGGAATTAGCCAAGCGGTCTGAGGCGCTGCAGTCATGGACTGTGCGGCTGGTCCCGGCGAAGGTTCTAGTCCTCCCTCGTGCCTGGGTGTGTCTGTTTGTCCTTAGGATAATTTAGATTAAGTAGTGTGTAAGCTTAGTTACTGATGACTTTATCAGTTAAGTCCCATAAGATTTCACACACACACATCTAAATACGTACAAAGCAAAGATCCAAGGCCGCATATCTCGAGTTTCCACACAGCATCTGAAAGTTCGTAAATTTTCAGGTGTTCCGGCAACTAAAATGATTTTGTTTGAAAATACCTTAAAGTTCGCTTAATTTGGATTAACTGTCCTCAATACCAGTAGTAAAATGGCTATGACGTCCATATTTACTGTCGAGCAACTGTTGGTTCAAGTTGGTTGCTAGATTAACTACAGAGTTTCACACGAATGCATCCAGAAGTTTACCAGTCTGACCCGAACAGTTTTTAGTTTCTTTACAGTCACTGGCCGACAGCTATTCGCGAGTTACTGCATCGAGTTGTTCAGTGACCTTAGAAACAAGTGCTCGCCTAAACGTTCCGAGATGATCCCGAAACACACCACCCGAAGTTTAAGTACGACCAGGAAGTTCACAGGCAACTAGATTTCAAACAAAGTGATTTAATCCTTAACTAACGAGATACGGTCTCTCAGACTGCGCGAAAATTTTCGAACTCGCTCTCCAAGGCCGGTTGTGGTGGAATGCTTCTACACTCCCCCTATCCTCCTTAAATTGCCAAGTCTACGATGTTTTGCTGTCACTTGCGCTATCGCCCTCTGTGTTTATTGTTGACACGTGCTAGTGACAGGTGTTGGAGTCTCCTAGATCGCGCCTCGTGAACTACGTAGCTGTTTTCTTCAGTACGGTACCGTATAGCTCAAAACGTATTCACACGAATGTGCCAGTTTTAACTTTCCCGAGTTTGATGAAATATTTAGTCGGTCTATGGAAGAAGGTGTCAGCGATATAGATCAAGAAAGGAATAAAAACGACGAAGATTTTACATTAGCCAGTGATCACAGTTCTGCTATCGAACAAGAGTGTCATTCAGAGAAAGAACGTCAGGGAAGTTGTGATGGGGATCTGTCTGTTTTTTCAATGAAATACTTAAAGTGTCTCTTAAAATCGAATGTGTTCTGAGTGGTGATAAGAAAAATGTAGTTCCCAGCAATCCATGTGAATATGGCAGAGTTTCTTTCTGTAGTTATCGGATGGAATCTTTATGCGCAAAACTAAACTCTGGAATTGAGTTCTATATGCAAATTTATTTGCTACAGAGATTGTATAATTTTTCAGAACGTAAAATTCAGTACTCTGACAGTCCGTTTCGCTGAACTATTTAAAATAACGACACAAAATTATGGACTTTTGTGTGATTAAAAGTAAAATGCTGCAGGCTTTGTTTAGTTCAATAAAATAAACTAGAGGCATTTAAACAACGCTTAAATAACTGTGAAAATAAATGTTATATAGCGCTAATTATAAATTTCTTATGATTTTTGCCTTTAAACATAGGGATCCCAGAGACTCCACCTCGTGGTGTACGTTAGAGAAAAGTCACTTCGCGAGCTAAGGATTAAAATTTCCAGACTTTCACTTTAATGTTGAAAACTAAAGTCACTTTATACTTCCGATAACGGAACCGATGGAACTTAAGGTTTCCTTAATCTTAACAGAAATTCGCGAGCAGCAGTTCTACACTCATCTGTACAATAAAAAGATCACGACCATCTCTCCGAGACACAGAACTATATCACAAAGCACTAAATAAAGCGAGTGAACTTCTTAGTCCCTACTGACTCGTGATTTATGGAGCCAAACAAAAGAGGTCTAGCCCCCTATTATTCGTGGTAGTTCCTAAGTCATCCACTGCCATGAAATTTAGTTGCAATTTTATGGACAACCTTCAGCTGTAGAATGGAATGACATCAATAAAAACAAAGACCGGGACTCGAAGCAAGGTCTCCCACAAATCACGAGTGGTCGCCTTACCATTTAGCTGTCCGTGCACGACTCACTGTCAGACGAAAACTTTCATATGTCATGAGCCATGCACCAACAACCTGTACTCATGCTTCCATTGCGTATATTCCAAAACAGGTAAGACATTCATCCAATAGCATTAAAGACAGCAGTTTACAAATGAAACTCTGAATTTTGGAAAACGAATCTAATTTATATTAAATGAAAGACTAAATGATTTATCACGTAAAATTTCTTCATGCTGCTTTTTATACAAAACGTCACATATCTAGTCACATGATTCATAACCACACGAGAATTCTCTCATGCATTAATTTTACACAGTTTTTAATGAAGTAAAACCTTCACACTTAACGTGTCTTCTCCATACACTCTGTCTGTCTCTCCAGCAAAACATTATTACATAATAAATTTTAAAGTGGTTGCAATTACGTGAGCAGCTATAATAATGTAACCAAAGAAAGTATAGAAAATTAGCTACTGTGAACTGAATCGTTTTAGTTATAGACTCATCTAATACTATAGATCAATGCAATTCAGTTCCTAACTCAGTCCGTAACACCAGAAAAATCGTTATGAATTTTAGCTAAAAATTAATATTTCGAAAGGTATTGAAGATACTGAAACGGCATTTTTACAGTATAAAGTATTATCAACATAATTCCGTATGTGGAGTACCAAAAAGGATCGAACAAAATTTAATTATATTTCTTTAGATACATAGGAAGTGACAATAATGAGATAGTACACTCACCACCAAGCTTATGACCCGGACCCTCCAAGCGGCAGCTGTGTGTATCTGAAAAGAAAAACAATTTACTTTAAATGCGAACATTGTAGGTTAGGCTTTACCGTGACTGTTATTGACATTAAATGAAAACATCACGTTTACTGTTACCAGTCTGCTAACAGTAAACGTGTTGTTTTCATTTAAAAACAATTTATAAAAAGTAAATTAGAAACCTGAGAAACTGCTCTCTCCTCTCTCTGGCTAAATGACAAGACACACTTGTACATCGTTTACTTTACTGCAAGGAGGAAAGACTCAGATGAATTGGTTACTCTGAAAGATGGCGGTACCTTCTGGGCAGCCACTGCCGTGGTAATACTCACCAAGCAGTTCCCGCTTCATTTTGTTTCGGTGATTATCATACAATTTTATCCAACTTTGGAGTATCTAAATTTTTCCTGATCGATGTTAATCTAATGGACTATTAGGGTTAGGGTAAATAACTGATTGATCTCACAGTACTACTTGCATGACTTCAGTAGGAGTAGTAGAATTAAACTGGGCTGTAGAGACAGATGGATTCTGGAGGTGATCATTACATTAGCGGCAGCTTTAAAACTTTTCCCAAGCAGCAGGCGAGCTCTCAGAACTTTCTCATTGCTAGCCTTCCGTCGTTGTCGCCGAAACTGGTCGTGGACCCTGGACGGCAGTGGTTTATCGGCCACTAATCAGGCAGTCGACCTCGTTCCTCTGGCGTCTGAAGCAAGAGGTGGTAACGCCGTGGCTGAAAGCGAAATGACACTTCATTAGAGACTGGCGGCTCCGGGCATCCTGGCGCTGGCCTAACCACTTCATTAGCGAGTGGAAGTGGTGTGAGAGTCTGGTCTTATTATCCTTTCTGCGCATCCAGGAAAGCTGTGTTGGGCTGGCGCCCGGCTAATGTGTTCATTACAACAACAGCGTACCTTGTGAGACGGGATGACGAATTTCTTCGGAAACCATGTTTCTGAGATGCCGCCACACGTCACCAAAGCGGCGACCACTAAATCGTTCTATCAACGAGATGGAGCTTGTTTTCACTAGGAAGCTTTCCTCATCTTGTGAAATGCGCTGTTGGTTCGGCTGCAGGACCTCCAGGCACTTTGTACTGTCTTTTCGGAGAACAGAATATGAACTGCGCTGCAGTGATTGGTTGAGAAATATCGGGTCTCCCTGCTGTAAACATGATTGCCACGGTAACCATTGGTGGGCCATGATAGCCTTATTCAAGAACATTGGGCGGAACGGCTGTTTTTTGGAAGATTTTGAGCAACGGGAGAGCTGTGGACTTGCTCCCAGACCGTCACGGAGCACAGACGCTAGAGCTCTCCCGTTTCTAAAGAGAGAGCAGTTAATTATAAACTCGTCTGCACACCTGGGTGAAACTTTAATATTTTCGCGGACGTGAGACAATCACCGGTGGACGTGGGGTCATCTCCAGTAAGGCGCGTCACCAAACATTGCAGCTTTGGCAGCTCCCGCACGCAGATGACGGCATCTCCTCTTTCTCCGGCTGTATCAGTAACGTTGTGTAGTTTCGGCAAATTCAGTATCTAATCAATCGTTTTCGCGCCATCTTTTTTATAGCATCCTTGTGCCTGCAGTAGTCACTCCCAGTGTCCATGGCATGCTTAATTATATTTTGATGCAAGAGAATAATTTGTGAAATGATACAGCAGAATGTGCTTGCCTAGATTGGCATTCTTCCACGTACAGTAGCCAGTCTCACCTATACATAAATTCCAGTTAGATTCCCCAAGTCCATTGCCAACCACCCTGAGTTGGTGTTAATGAAATGTTTAATTTTACGTCAAGTTAGTTAACCCATTAGTGATGCACACAGGGGCCACTGTTTAACGAATGTCAAAATTCCTTGTGCTATTGATAAATGTGGCACCTCTTGGGTGTGGTGGTTATGACTTTCTAGTCATTTGGCAGATGGAGAACTCCCGCCACCATAAGCTAGCTTGGAACTTTACAGCACGTCACATGCTGAGTTCGCTTTGGGTGCAGCTATAGAAACTAAAAATTGCGGCTTCTGTGTTGATGACAAATTATAAGCCAATATAGGTACGTATGTTTGAACAAGGATAGTGGCCAAACCTTTTTGTCAGTTATACAAAGACAGCTACCCCAATGAACCCTACATGTCTCTTGTCCCTTCGCTAAAGATTCCAGGAAGATTTTCCAATGCTGGGAATGGAGCTGTCGCTGATCAGTATGCCAGCACTGATGCTAATTGTAAAATGCTAGTGACTGGTATAAAGGTGAACAATAAATGAAAATGAAGCAGGCTATTGGCAAATGACAAGAATGCGAATATGGTTTTTGGAACAGTGACTGTGATGTTTGAAGTCGTTTTCAGAATTTGCTGTGGAAGGGTAATTAATACAACCTGAAGCCGTCGATTTCATCGTTTATAATAAATATAATCTGCTATGTAGTAAGCACAAATTAAACTACCTTAACAACCTGCCACGATGGCAGGTGTTTTTTGGCAACTGTTGGAAATAAACTTGTGAAATGCCCTGCCAGCAAATAGCTCCTCTTAAGGCAATAACCAGTGAGAATCCTTTCCTGCTGCCCATGAAGCTAATTAGCAGATAAGGTAGTATGTTTCAAGACAACTTGGAGATTCGAGGAGCTCATGGAAACAAGGCTACCTCCTCCCTAGACACACAAAGTAACTCATGACCCTTTGCCATCCAAGTCGTTATTTAAATGAGATTAATATTTCTGATGAAGAGAGCAATTGTAGTGAAACATTATATACTTTCAAGTTTATCGCCAGTGACATTATTGTCGATTATGACAAAGTACCTATAATAGTCGTTGAAGATGCTACAGCTTGTTTTAATGTCATTTTGAAACAGCAGTTCAGATTTCCCAAAACTAAATCATCCCTGTCCAAACAACCGCGATCTTACAAAATTAAATTGATATTATATGAAGACTTCAACACTTAGTAATGATTTTTTATGTACGGCTACGGAAGGACGTTGCAGATCAGATGTTTTCATAAGAAATAAGGTGGTTCTCCAAAGAAATGGCGCGGAGAGTAATATACGGAGAACACTGATAAGAGGAAGGGATATAATAGGTTCTTCACGTTCTCCCAGCGTACATCATGACGAAATTGTTCACGGGCAAACGGGCGACTGAGTGTTAGTGTCAAATTTCAGCAAACGACTTCATTGCCATCCTCTTGGAGGTAGGCGTGGCGCTTTTATCTTTTCCCTCCTCCTTTCCACCATCGGTATGTTTCGCATCCAAGTAAACATGCTGGCGGCACCTCCGCTGCTCCTCCACCTGCCTCCATAATCAGTTCATCGTGGGGTGTCACCTTCCTCGTCCCATCTTCTCAATGAGACTGACTGAAGGTTCACAGGTGGTACTAAGGACTTAGCCACTAATACGACCGACTAGTAGTTCCCTTACTCTAATCTCGATAGGTGCTATAATACAGGCATGGTGAATCGTTCAGCACAGGTGCAGAGCTCCTGCACGCTTGGAGATGATTGTCTCCCGCGGACACACACATTCTCCCAATAAAACACCGCACTGACTGAGCCTAAAGAACACAGGGAAAGAAGTGAAAGTAGGGGGATTGGTGGGAGTAAACGTAACGTTTTGCATGGCAGTGTAGTCGCGCGTAGAACGATGAGCGGCACGCATGTGGCATCGTTTAATAATTCATATTTTCCAGGAACACAGATCACAAACAAGAGATATTTTCATTACTGTTTCTCTATTTTGGAATGCTGAAGACACAATAAAAATTTATATTTGATACTGTCGGCAAGCAGACACACGCAGGCAATGTCACATATTTTTGTAACTCAGGTTGCCACGTATTCGTGAAATATTTAGAATCCTCATCTAAAAACACCTCCTTTAGTCTTAGACTAAAGGAGGAACCAGTACAGGACAGGACAGAAAAATCAAGACTGCAGTGGTATGGATACATGAAGAGAATGGATGAGGGAAGAATTCCAAAGAGGATGTTTGATCTGCAACTGGAGGGGAAGAGGCCCAGAGGAAGACCAAGAGATAGATGGGTGAAGGGAGTGAAGGAATGTGTGACGAGAAGAGGAGAGAACTGGACGAAGGTGGAAGAGGGGGAATGGTGGAAAGACAGAACACGATGGAGAGGCTTGTGTTCCCGACAGACCCAGCCAGTGGCTGGAAACTGTCCAAGATGATGATGATGATCTAAAAACACATTTCTCTCACATGTCTTTATCGAGATATTGTACCATGTTTGGAACCTCGTTATGGAGACGTGGAAACTCTTCCCAAGGAAAGCATCTTATGACTTTCTTTTCTTCATCAGTCTTCGGAATGGTTTGTGCGGCCTGTCACGAATTTCTCTCCTGTAACAACATCTTCATATCAGAGTAGCACTTGCAACCTACGGTCTCAGTTACTTGCTGGATGTATTCCAATCTCCGTCTTCCTCCACAGTTTTTGCGTTCTGCAGCTCCCTCTGGGATCATGGAAGTCATTCCCTGATGTTTTAACAGATGTCTTCTAATTCTGTTGCTTCTTCTTGTCAGTGTTTTCCACATATTCCTTTCGTCTCCGATTCTGTGCAGAACCTCCTCATTCCTTAACTTATCAGTGCACCTCATTTTCAACATTCGTCTGTAGCACCACATCTCAAGTGCTTCGATACTCTTCTGTTCCGGTTTTCCAAGTCTCACACATTTCTTCCTCAACTTAAGCCCTATGTTTGATACTAGTGTACTTATCTTGCCCAGGAATGAGCTTTCTGCCAGTGCTAGTCTGCTTTTGATGTCCTCCTTGCTCCATTCCCACCGGAAGTTCGAGTCCTCCCTCGGGCATGGGTGTGTTGTTCTTAGCATAAGTTAGTTTAAGATAGTTTAAGTATTGTGTAAGTCTAGGGACTCATGACCTCAGCAGTTTGGTCCATTAGAAATTCACACACATTTGAACATTTGATAGCAATGTCATCAGCGAATCGTACCATTGATATTGTTTCACCTTGAATTTTGATTCAACTCCTGAACGTTTCTTTTCTTTCCATCATTCCTTCTTCGATTCTCAATTGAACAATAAGGACGAACGACTGCATCCCTGTATTACACTCTTTTTAATCCGAGCAATTCGTTCTTGGTCGTCCACTCATATTATTCCCTCTTGGCTCTTGTGCATATTGTATACGACACGTGCCTCTATTAACTTACCTCTATTTTCCTCAGAATTTACAACATCTTACACCATTTTATATTGTCGAAAGCTTATTCGAGGTTGACAACTGCAATGAACCTGTCTTTATTTTTCTTTAGTCTTGTTTCCATTATCAACCGCAACGTTAGAATTGCTTCTCTGCTGCCTTTACCTTCCCTAAAGCTAGACTGAACCACATGTAACACATCCTCAGTTTGCTTTTCCCTTCTTCTGTACATTATTCTCGTTAGAAACTTCACTGCAGCAGCTGTTAAGGTTTTTATTTATCGTATGATGATACAGATCATATACATAATTTTAAGAGTATATAGTGTAAGAAATAACAAGCAAAATAGAGGTACCGATTCAAATATCCAAAGTATTATGCTAAATTATGTACACATTACGCAAGTTCTTAGATTTCTAAGTCCAATCTGTTGAGGCTGATGAGCCCTTCAGGTGGTGCATAGTGGATGTCATCTATTGATCCCCCGAAGGCTCGTTTCGGGCATTCACCAAGAATGTGATTTATTATTTGCAGGGCAGCTCCACAGTCACAATCTGGAGATGTTTCCCCTACTCCATTTGTGCTTGAGATATCCGCAGTTCCCTTGTCCTGTTCGGATGCGGTTGATGATTCTCCACTGCCGTCTGGGGAGTGTGAAACCTGGAACTCGCATAGAAGGATTTTCAACCAGATGACAATTGAACACGGACGTTTCTTCCCACTGAATTCTCCATACTTCGTTGACGTTAAAGTCGGAGGCTTCAAGATGTTATGGAGTTCGCCAAGGTGGTTTTCTTGACTTCAGACGCTGATGTTCTGCTATTAATATATCGCTGTGTACGGGTAGCTGGGTGTTCTTCTGAATGTTTCTCCAGATCTTCAGGAGAGCATCTGATCTTCGTAGAGCTGGAAGTTGGATGTTACTTAAAACTGGTACCCATCCAGTTTGAGAACTACGTATGCAGCCTGTGATAAGTCGCATTTTCTGGTTGAGTTGCACATCTATCTTGCTACAGTTACTCGCGTCCGTGATATACCCCAAGTCACACGTGCCTCTTGGGTGGCTCTAAATGAGTAACAACAACAGGATGAGACCGAACAGCCCAAAAAGGTCTCCCGGTCATAGAACGCAAAGCTATTAAGGTGATTGTGTCATTATCTTCGCACTTGTCAGCTCTTGCAGTCTTCTGCATTGTATCGAACTTATTTTTTTCAGAAAGTCAGATGGTATGTCGTCAGATTCATACGATCTACACACCAACTTGAATCATCGTTTTGTTGCCACTTCCCAATGATTTTGGGAATTCTGATGGAATGTTATCTGTGCCTTCTGCGTTATTTGATCTTACGTCCCTCAAAGCTCCCTTAAATTTTGATTCTAATACTGGACCCCCTATCTCTTCTAAATCGACTACTGTATCTTCTTCTGTGACATTAGTCAAATCTTACACCGCATAGAGGCCTTCACTGTACTCTTTCCACCTATTCGCTCTCTCCTCTGCATGTAACAGTACAATACTAGTAGCACTATTAATGTTACCACCCTTTTTTTAATTTCACCGGAGGTTATTTTGACTTTCCCATATGCTGCGTCAATCCTTCAGACAATCATTGCTCTTTCGATTTCTTCACATTTTTCATGCAACTATTTCGTCTTAGCTTCCCTGCACTTCTTATTTATTTCATTCCTCAGCGACTTATATTTCTCAATTCCTGAATTTCCCTGAACAATTTTATACTTCCATCTTTCATCGATCAATTGAGGGATCTCGTCTGTTATCTGTAGTTCCTTCGGGGTTGCCTTCTATGTACCTATGTTTTTCTTTCCAACTTCTGTGAGTGTCGTTCTTAGAGATGTCCATTCTTCTTCAACTGAACTGCCTACTGAGCTATTCCTCATTGCCGTATATATAGCCTTAGAGTTCTTAAAGCATATCTCGTCATTCCTTAGTACTTCCGATCCCACTTCTTTGCATATTGATTATTTCTGACTAATCTCTTAAAATTAAGCCTAATCTTCATCACTAGTACGTTGTGATCTGAGTCTATATTTGATCCGGGGTATGCCTAGCAATCCAATTTCTCTTTTTGGAATCTCTGGCTGACCATGATGTAATCTAATTGAAATCTTCCCGTATCAGCCGGGCTTTTTCGAGTACACTTCCTGCTCTTGTGATTTTCAAATGAGTATTCGCTATTACTAGCTGAAGTTTATTAGAGAACTCAATTAGTTTTTCATCTTTCTCATTTCTTCTACCAAGGCCATATTCGCCTGCTACCTTTTCTTCTGCTCTCTCCCTTACAATTGCATTCCAGTCCCCCATGACTACTAGATTTTCATCTCCCTTTACGTATTGTATTACTCTTTCGATACCCTCGCATACCATCTGTCTCTTCATCTTCAGGTTGGGACGTTGATATTTATATTTTAACTACCGTTGTGGGTGTTGGTTGGCTGTCGATTCTGACAGGAACGACCCTGTGACTCTGTCACTGAACTGTTCACAGTAACCTACTTTCTGCCCTAACTTCCTATTCATAACGAGTGGCACTCAAGGTACACCATTTTCTGCTGCTCTTAACATTACTCTATACACATGTGAACAGAAATCCTGATCTTCTTTCCATTTCACTTCACTGACCGCTACTGTATCTAGGTTGATTCTCAGCATTTCCCTTTCCAGATTTTCTAGTTTCCCTACCATGTTGAAGCTTCTGGCGTTCCACGCCCCGACTCGTAGAATGTTATCCTGTTGGTGGTTATTAATTCTTTTCCTTATGTTCGCCTCCCCCTTGACAGTGCACTTCCGGAGATCCGAATGCGGGACTATCCACATTTGCCAATGAAGAGATCATCATGACACTTTTCATCAATTTATGATTACTGGGCAGTTTTAACGCAAAATAATTCGTCTTTTAAACGGGAGTTACAGTGCACATCGACCAGTTCAATCCTCACATGCCACGCGCACAGGTGTGCTCTCAACTTGAGCGGCAAATGGTCTCGAAAACAGCTCAAAATAGATGTAAAATTGGTATTGCCCTCAAAACATATATAAAACTATCGTTGTAGTTGTTTCAACACTACAATGAACTCTACAAAATTCATGCCCATCTTAAAGCTGAGTTTAGGAAAGTGTACGGTGCTGTTGTCAGAAATTGTCTCTTCCACAATGCGATTTTCTTTTTAAATACATTCCCTTGAAATCAGAAATAAAGCGTTTCTCACCTTGCAACGTCTTATTATAAGCAGTGTGCGGCGAAGTTCACTTAAAAATGCGAAGCCGGGCGCGGTGGTCTAGCGGTTCTAGGCGCTCAGTCTGGAACCGTGCGACTGCTACGGTCGCAGGTTCGAATCCTGCCTCGGGCATGGATGTGTGTGATGTCCTTAGGTTAGTTAGGTTTAAGTAGTTGTAAGTTCTAGGGGACTGATGACCACAGATGTTAAGTCCCATAGTGCTCAGAGCCTCTTAAAATGCGAGATCTGCAATCCATTCCATACATTCTAATTTTCGTTCCTATTCTGTTTCGTTGAACTTCTGAAGAAGAAAACGTTAAACACTAATCCCCTCCTCCTCGAAAATACGTAACGAAACTATTGTTTTCTTTGTAAATGATAAATAACAACAGTCTGTGGCTCGTTGGTCTCATTGTTGGAATATTCGCTAGTGTAGTGTTGGGCAGTTGCATGTGAACAGCTCGTAGCGCTAGGCACTTGGAGGTGAACCGCCAGCAGTGGTGGATGTGGAGAGAGAGATGAGAGAGTTTTGAGAGGTCACTATAAGCGGACGATCTGGACGTGTGTCCACCAGATAAAGGAAATTTGTAAATATGGATGTCATGAATTGATATATATGATAGCTTTTGAACATTAATAAGGTAAATACATGGTTTCTTCTCTATCAAAATCTTTCATTTGCTAACTATGCCTATCAGTAGTTAATGCCTTCAGTACTTAAATCTTTTATTTAGCTGGCAGTATTGTCGAGCAACGAAGATTTTTGTGAGGTAAGTGATTCATGAAAGGTATAGCTTTTTGTTAATTAGGGCCATTCTTTTGTAGGGATTATTGGAAGTCAGATTGCGTTGTGCTAAAAAATATTGTGTGTCAGTTTAGCGTTGTTCAGAGTAAGTAAAGAGAGAGCTGTCTGAGTACATTCAGTCTTACTCAGCTGTCTTTGTATCAAATCAACATCTACATCTATACTCCGCGAGCCACCTTACGGTGTGTGGCGGAGGGTACTTATTGTACCACTATCTGATCCCCCCTTCCCTGTTCCATTCACGAATTGTGCGTGGGAAGAACGACTGCTTGTAAGTCTCCGTATTTGCTCTAATTTCTCGGATCTTTTCGTTGTGATCGTTACGCGAGATATATGTGGGCGGTAGTAATATGTTGCCCATCTCTTCCCGGAATGTGCTCTCTCGTAATTTCGATAATAAACCTCTCCGTATTGCGTAACGCCTTTCTTGAAGTGTCCGCCACTGGAGCTTGTTCAGCATCTCCGTAACGCTCTCGCGCTGACTAAATGTCCCCATGACGAATCGCGCTGCTTTTCGCTGGATCATGTCTATCTCTTCTATTAATCCAACCTGGTAAGGGTCCCATACTGATGAGCAATACTCAAGAATCGGACGAACAAGCGTTTTGTAAGCTACTTCTTTCGTCGATGAGTCACATTTTCTTAGAATTCTTCCTATGAATCTCAACCTGGCGCCTGCTTTTCCCACTATTTGTTTTATGTGATCATTCCACTTCAGATCGCTCCGGATAGTAACTCCTAAGTATTTTACGGTCGTTACCGCTTCCAATAATTTACCACCTATGGCATAATCGTACTGGAATGGATTTCTGCCCCTATGTATGCGCATTATATTACATTTATCTACATTTAGGGAAAGCTGCCAGCTGTCGCACCATGCATTAATCCTCTGCAGGTCCTCCTGGAATACGTACGAGTCTTCTGATGTTGCTACTTTCTTGTAGACAACCGTGTCATCTGCAAATAGCCTCACGGAGCTACCGATGTTGTCAACTAAGTCATTTATGTATATTGTAAACAATAAAGGTCCTATCACGCTTCCCTGCGGTACTCCCGAAATTACCTCTACATCTGCAGATTTTGAACCGTTAAGAATGACATGTTGTGTTCTTTCTTCTAGGAAATCCTGAATCCAATCACAAACCTGGTCCGAAATTCCGTAAGCTCGTATTTTTTTCACTAAACGTAAGTGCGGAACCGTATCAAATGCCTTCCTGAAGTCCAGGAATACGGCATCAATCTGCTCGCCAGTGTCTACGGCACTGTGAATTTCTTGGGCAAATAGGGCGAGCTGAGTTTCACATGATCTCTGTTTGCGGACTCCATGTTGGTTATGATGAAGGAGATTTGTATTATCTAAGAACGTCATAATACGAGAACACAAAACATGTTCCATTATTCTACAACAGATTGACGTAAGCGAAATAGGCCTATAATTATTCGCATCTGATTTATGACCCTTCTTGAAAATGGGAACGACCTGCGCTTTCTTCCAGTCGCTAGGTACTTTACGTTCTTCCAGCGATCTACGATAAATTGCTGATAGAAAGGGGGCAAGTTCTTTAGCATAATCACTGTAGAATCTTAAGGGTATCTCGTCTGGTCCGGATGCTTTTCCGCTACTAAGTGATAGCAGTTGCCGGCCGAAGTGGCCGTGCGGTTAAAGGCGCTGCAGTCTGGAACCGCAAGACCGCTACGGTCGCCGGTTCGAATCCTGCCTCGGGCATGGATGTTTGTGATGTCCTTAGGTTAGTTAGGTTTAACTAGTTCTAAGTTCTAGGGGACTAATGACCTCAGCAGTTGAGTCCCATAGTGCTCAGAGCCATTTGAACCATTTGATAGCAGTTGTTTTTCAATTCCGATATCGTTTATTTCAATATTTCCCATTTTGGCGTCCGTGCGACGGCTGAAGTCAGGGACCGTGTTACGATTTTCCGCAGTGAAACAGTTTCGGAACACTGAATTCAGTATTTCTGCCTTTCTTCGGTCGCCCTCTGTTTCGGTGCCATCGTGGTCAACGAGTGACTGAATAGGGGATTTAGATCCGCTTACCGATTTTACATATGACCAAAACTTTTTAGGGTTCTTGTTTGGATTGTTTGCGAATGTTTTATGTTCGAATTCGTTGAATGCTTCTCTCATTGCTCTCTTTACGCTCTTTTTCGCTTCGTTCAGCTTTTCCTTATCAGCTATGATTCGACTACTCTTAAACCTATGATGAAGCTTTCTTTGTTTCCGTAGTACCTTTCGTACATGATTGTTATACCACGGTGGATCTTTCCCCTCACTTTGGACCTTAGTCGGTACGAACTTATCTAAGGCGTACTGGACGATGTTTCTGAATTTTTTCCATTTTTGTTCCAAATCCTCTTCCTCAGAAATGAACGTTTGATGGTGGTCACTCAGATATTCTGCGATTTGTGCCCTATCACTCTTGTTAAGCAAATATATTTTCCTTCCTTTCTTGGCATTTCTTATTACACTTGTAGTCATTGATGCAACCACTGACTTATGATCACTGATACCCTCTTCTACATTCACGGAGTCGAAAAGTTCCGGTCTATTTGTTGCTATGAGGTCTAAAACGTTAGCTTCACGAGTTGGTTCTCTAACTATCTGCTCGAAGTAATTCTCGGACAAGGCAGTCAGGATAATGTCACAAGAGTCTCTGTCCCTGGCTCCAGTTCTGATTGTGTGACTATCCCATTCTATACCTGGTAGATTGAAGTCTCCCCCTATTACAATAGTATGATCACGAAACTTCTTCACGACGTTCTGCAGGTTCTCTCTGAGGCGCTCAACTACGACGGTTGCTGATGCAGGTGGTCTATAGAAGCATCCGACTATCATATCTGACCCACCTTTGATACTTAACTTAACCCAGATTATTTCACATTCGCATTCGCTAATAACTTCACTGGATATTATTGAATTCTTTACTGCTATAAATACTCCTCCACCATTGGCGTTTATCCCATCCTTGCGGTATATATTCCATTCTGTGTCTAGGATTTCGTTACTGTTCACTTCCGGTTTTAACCAACTTTCCGTTCCTAATACTACATGCGCACTATTTCCTTCAATAAGAGATATTAATTCAGGAACCTTGCCCTGGATACTCCTGCAGTTTACCAATATTACGTTAACTTTTCCTGTTTTTGGTCTCTGAGGACGGACGTTCTTTATCAACGATGATAATGTCCTCTCTGGTAAGCCGTCAGGTATTTTATCGTTTCGCCCAAGGGGGGGTCCCTCTAACCTAAAAAACCCCCGTGTGCACGCCACACGTACTCTGCTACCCTAGTAGCTGCTTCCGGTGTGTAGTGCACGCCTGACCTGTCTAGGGGGGCCCTACAGTTCTCCACCCAATAACGGAGGTCGATGAATTTGCAACCATTATAGTCGCAGAGTCGTCTGAGCCTCTGGTTTAGACCCTCCACACGGCTCCAAACCAGAGGACCGCGATCGACTCTGGGCACTATGCTGCAGATATTAAGCTCAGCTTGCACTCCGCGTGCGATGCTGGTTGTCTTCACCAAATCAGCCAGCCGCCGGAAGGAACCAAGGATGGCCTCAGAACCCAAGCGGCAGGCGTCATTCGTTCCGACATGTGCTACTATCTGCAGCCGGTCACACCCAGTGCGTTCAATAGCTGCCGGAAGGGCCTCCTCCACATTACGGACGAGACCCCCCGGCAAGCACACCGAGTGCACACTGGCATTCTTCCCCGACCTACCCGCTATTTTCCTGAGGGGCTCCATAACCCGCCTAACGTTGGAGCTCCCTATAACTAATAGGCCCGCCCTCTGTGACTGTCGGGACCTTGCCGGAGAATCGGCCACTGGCCCAACAGGCGAGGCATCCTGTGGTGGCTCGGAAACGATGTCATCACCACTAGGAAGCACCCCGTACCTGTTGGAAAGGGGTAAGGCAGCTGCCACGCGGCCAGATCCCACCTTCGCCTTTCGGCCAGGCATGCGCGAGGCCACCACTGTCCGCCATTCACCCTGGAGTGATGGCTGACCGGTAAGATGCTCACTGCCGGAAGACGCAGCGACATCAGGGGTTCCATGTGATTCCAAGGCCACCGAAGTAGGCATAGGTCTCACCACAGTTGCCCCAACGCCACTACGAGCCGACGCCTGCGCCTCGAGCTCGATGAGCCTAACAGACAAAGCCTCCACCTGCCCCCGAAGAGTGGCCAATTCTCCTTGCGTCCGCTCACAACAACCACAGTCCCTACACATGACTATGTTTACCCTACTCTATACGGTGACAAATTCCCAAGATAATCTTCTGATGAGCTACTCTGATAATCAAGAAACACTCACTGAAATACGAGACGCGAAAACTACGCTAGGTTTTTCCAGAAAAACTATTTAAAAGCTAAGCGCATCAAATAAGTACAAAAACGCTTTATACAAACAGTACTCGCTGCTGCTGGTGCTCTCGCTCTGGCTGTCACAGGACAACTGCTGATTCAAGTGACTAGTGGCTAACGGCCGCGAAACAAACAAAAGACGGTTTTAGGGCGCTTTCTGTTCTAAACGATCAAGAAAACACTAAGAAATCTAACACGAAAACTACGTAAAGTTTTATCAAGAACTGTTAGTTACTATGCAGAGCAGATAAACACAAATAGAATCCCTTCCTTAGTGGAAGGTCGTAAACAAAATGCAAAATAAACGCTTTATACAAACAGTACTCGCTGCTGCTGGTGCTCTCGCTCTGGCTGTCACAAGACAACTCAACGTAGATGTTTTCCAGCACTGTCACTCATAATTTCTCCAAGGGGACGCTTCATACTGAACGACGTTACTTGTAAATACAAATAAAGTGTGAACGTAATAGACAATGAACAATGAAAAGTGACGAACTGCCCCCAAGTAAATGTGCAGAGTAATTATTCGGAGGACGGCATCGTCGACTTCAGCAAACTGAGCCAGCGTCATTCAAGGAGGCTACGTAATCGAACATTAGAAAAGAAAATTCGTAGCCCAGTAGAGCTGTAATGAAGTAGAAGTTATAACCTCTGTGACATATTTTCCCTATGTTTCTGTATTAAAACTATGGACAGCTCTAGCTGATTCTTTTTGTGCCGCTTACTTCCTGCTGTCTCCCCTGTCTGCATAGAAAGCAGAAGGTGAATCATTACTCGACTTAAATTTCAGATTAATTACATACAATTCAAAGCGTAATTTACATTGTTTAAGTATCTCCTCTCCAAACCTTGTTTTCGAATATAATTTACAGGATTATGATAGGGAGTGAAAACGACGTTGGTGTTACTGATACGGTGCTGCTGTTGTTCGGCCACCATTGCTGCAGCCCTAAATACATAATGCATGATTAAGAAAAAGAATATGTGTCTTTGACTTTCGAAGTCCGATCCACTGAAAGAAACATTGCCATTCAGCACGAAAAATAGCACTGAAATGCTTCTGTTTCTTTCTACCGTCAAGCATCACTTTTAGTAGTGGACCAAAAATCACTGATTGTGACGATTTTTAAACCCACTCCCGTCATTAACACTATTCTGCATTATCTTTTTGCTAATAGTACGCAAATAAATAACATTTAACCATTTTCGAAAGATAGGAGGAGTTCTTGGGCCGTAAAATGTGGCACCAAAAGCCGGAAGAGGTAGAGTCGCATCACACTGCTAAATGAAATATCGCGCTGTACTGAGCAATGCGAGAAGGACAGAGCGAAGATGAACTTACCAAGTGGTGCCACGCCACTGACAACACACGCGCAGTACGTTGTGCACACGTAAAGTTCTGCACGCCTTGGCCGACACTGCTTTGGTGAGACAGTGCTACAAGTTAGACTTCTGTATTGTCACCTTAGTATGCTCATAATCCATTCTGTGTGATTTCGACACACCTGTGATTTCTGACTCGTTAGGCTGCTGCAGTCTGGTGTGCCGCTGGTTTTGTCAGCAAAGATCCTTAGACGTACGCACAGTCCGACACAAATCAGTATTGCCACACTGGCAGGATATCTGATAGAACCCTTATCTCCGTAGTTCGAGTTCGTCTTTAACAGTGAGCAGCACCCCTGTTTTAGCTGGTTGGCGAAAGACGGTCTTCCCTTGGTGTTTCCGGAGATTTCATCATATTTTTCCAGGTAATGTACCACAAAAAGCGATAAATGCAACGGTCGCATCCACCCTAGGTTGCATTTCTATTTCTGCTGGTTGTGGAGTAGGTGTGTGACGTAGGGCACTCTGAATTTGTTACTCCTTGTAGTCATTTTTCCTTAAGACCTTCCTCAAATGTTTTCGTTGAGACTTTTCAGTGAGAGAGAGGGAGGCAGTTAGTGGCAGCTGTCGGCATGTAAGTATTAGTCGGTGTGCGTCTTCTTCCAGTAAACGCTGCGGTCCAACTTGCGGTTCGCTCTTCTTTGTACCAGGACATCCAGAAAGGGGAGTACTCCATCCTCCTCGAAGCCCAGGGCAAAACTAATGTATGGAACTGAGAAGTGATTCAGCTTGTGCCTTCCACGCCGCCATGTGACGAAGGTATTGTCAACATACCGGAAGAAACAGGTACGCCTCTAAATAGCTGATTCCACGGCTACCTCCTCGAAATGTTTCATGTACAGGGTGTTTCAAAAATGTCTGGAATATATGAAACGGCAATAAAAACTAAACGAGCAGCGATAGAAATACACCGTTTGTTGCAATATGCTTGGGACAACAGTACATTTTCAGGCGGACAAACTTTCGAAATTACAGTAGTTACAATTTTCAACAACAGATGGCGCTGCAAGTGATGTGAAAGATATAGAAGACAACGCAGTCTGTGGGTGCGCCATTCTGTACGTCGTCTTTCTGCTGTAAGCGTGTGCTGCTCACAACGTGCAAGTGTGCTGTAGACAACATGGTTTATTGCTTAGAACAGAGGATTTTTCTGGTGTTGGAATTCCACCGCCTAGAACACAGTGTTGTTGCAACAAGACGAAGTTTTCAACGGAGGTTTAATGTAACCAAAGGACCGAAAAGCGATACAATAAAGGATCTGTTTGAAAAATTTCAACGGACTGGGAACGTGACGGATGAACGTGCTGGAAAGGTAGGGCGACTGCGTACGGCAACCACAGAGGGCAACACGCAGCTAGTGCAGCAGGTGATCCAACAGCGGCCTCGGGTTTCCGTTCGCCGTGTTGCAGCTGCGGTCCAAATGACGCCAACGTCCACGTATCGTCTCATGCGCCAGAGTTTACACCTCTATTCATACAAAATTCAAACGCGGCAACCCCTCAGCGCCGCTACCATTGCTGCACGAGAGACATTCGCTAACGATATAGTGCACAGGATTGATGACAGCGATATGCATGTGGCCAGCATTTGGTTTACTGACGAAGCTTATTTTTACCTGGACGGCTTCGTCAATAAACAGAACTGGCGCATATGGGGAACCGAAAAGCCCCATGTTGCAGTCCCATCGTCCCTGCATCCTCAAAAAGTACTGGTCTGGGCCGCCATTTCTTCCAAAGGAATCATTGGCCCATTTTTCAGATCCGAAACGATTACTGCATCACGCTATCTGGACATTCTTCGTGAATTTGTGGCGGTACAAACTGCCTTAGACGACACTGCGAACACCTCGTGGTTTATGCAAGATGGTGCCCGGCCACATCGCACGGCCGACGTCTTTAATTTCCTGAATGAATATTTCGATGATTGTGTTATTGCTTTGGGCTATCCGAAACATACAGGAGGCGGCGTGGATTGGCCTCCCTATTCGCCAGACATGAACCCCTGTGACTTCTTTCTGTGGGGACACTTGAAAGACCAGGTGCACCGCCAGAATCCAGAAACAATTGAACAGCTGAAGCAGTACATCTCATCTGCATGTGAAGCCATTCCGCCAGACACGTTGTCAAAGGTTTCGGGTAATTTCATTCAGAGACTACGCCATATTATTGCTACGCATGGTGGATATGTGGAAAATATCGTACTATAGAGTTTCCCAGACCGCAGCGCCATCTGTTGTTGAAAATTGTAACTACTGTAATTTCGAAAGTTTGTCTGCCTGAAAATGTACTGTTGTCCCAAGCATATTGCAACAAACGGTGTATTTCTATCGCTGCTCGTTTAGTTTTTATTGCCGTTTCGAATATACCGGTCATTTTTGAAACACCCTGTATGTGCTAGAGGCAATTAGTGAAAGTGGACTTCCATTGTCTACTCTTTCCATTTATTTTTAGTAATCACCGCCGAAAAGGATGTATCTCGGTGTCAATAGATGCCTAGAAAGGATTGTCATCTCTATGTCAAATTTAATTTCTGTTTAAGTATTCTAAGTATTCATGTAAAGGCGCTGTGATAACAAGAGAGAAAACGTCGAAGCTTGCAATGATGTCTGTATTCACAAAATCTTTGGATTTGCGAATGTAACACTTCCAGACATAAGTGTGTACCGGGATATCCTCCTCTAACATTACTTTTCCTCAACAGTAGTTGTTGATAGCCGTACTGTTTTTCGAATTACTTCAGTTGCTTTTCCGAAAACTTTCGTCTAATTTAATACACAGTATTCTATATTTAAAGCTAAGATTTATGAAAAGGGATTACTTTATAAAATATTTTAGTTTCGATGTTGTAATCGATAGGTACTAGTTCCGAATGCACAGTTAAAATTACTTTTCTTAGAAACATCGTAAATTACGAATTATTTGCACATTTAAATATTTTATTATTAACTAAACAATCCTGTACTGTTTAATATTTTTATTTGTGGACTCATTTACGAAATAATAATCGAAATTAATAATGTAACGAAAACTAGCAGGAATTCGTTTGTTAAGAAAAATTGTAAACCCTTTGGAATATTAAACGTGGGCTTCCGTGGCCATTTTCACAGTCAACAAAACGAAAACACCCTGAGGAAATTCACTTGCAACAGTGGTCGTAACGTCGGTAGTTTTTACATATTGATAACGCGGTCACAAACCCAGAAAAATTTTATTGACCCCTTCGAATGTTGTTATTATCGCAGTGTGTGAGAGTCGTAAGCTTGCCTCTGAAGTGAGCGGAGGTATTTTTGGATAATAAGTGGGAACAATGTCATTTCGGCTTTGTAGAAAATGTGAAAATCAAAGTAATGTATGTTACACTAAAATGTGAGAAAATCTGTATAAAATATATTTGCGTAAAAAAATATTCTGCAAAAACCTTCAAATCTATTTAGTTCCAATCAGCTGTGAGGGCCTAATGTTAGATTTTCAATTTCAAGAATCCCACGCATACACAAGAAGAACTGAAGCCGTCTCAACGTGACAAGCTAAGTAAACTTGTAAGTTTATTCTAATCCTCGCTCCTCTCAAATCCTTGTAACAGACTCTGCTTATTAATTACTTGGACGGCATTGCTTAAAGTGGACATACATGGATGAAGGAAGGAGGGGGGAGATTACAAGGGCTAAGCAGATCCTTGCGATACGTAGCATGTCAGTATGTCGAGGCACAAATGTTGCTAACATTGGTATTTCAGAGAAATGTAGAGTTTAACACATTAGGGGAAGAAAGGTTTGGAATATATGCAACAGATCATTAAGAACATTGGTTGTGCCACTCTCTGACGAAGAGGTCGTACAAGAGGGGAGTTCGTGGCGGGACGCATCGAACAGTTGGATGTCTCATGATCAAAACAAAGAGAAAATATGGAGAATAACATAAAACAATCATCTTGGTTAGTAGGGATGGTGAACGCAGTGATGGTGAGAGTATTTCAAGAGCGCAGTGAGACAAGCAAGACAGTGCATAACACAGCTGCCTGCATGCTTACGCAAGTGTGTGGGTGGCGTGCGTTTGTGTGTGTGTGTATGTGTGTGTGTGTGTGTGTGTGCAAGCGCTGTGGCGGTACGTGTTTGCGTGTGTACAAGTCAGGCAGTCGCGCTGCAATTAGCGCGTGTGATCGATGCGCCGGTGTCGTCGCCGCCGGCTTGGCAGCCGCCTCCCGCTACACACATCCGACCCCATCACGACCCCTAATCACCTGCCCGCGAGCGCTGGATGTCAAGTGCTTAACGAGAGCCGGACACTTGTTATGTATCTCCCACTCAGCGGTGATGCCGTAATTTAATTTCGCTTTAATAGTAGTTTACCTTTGCGGGATATACAGAGTAATTATAAATTATCAGCTGTTGAGATTCATAGTGGCCATAATGGCACCTAACGCATTGTGACAGAGAAGAGTGGAGTACTTTGTTCCGCTATTATTTCGCTCAGGGATATCTTTATGTGGCTCCCCCTTAAAACTAGCACGAACGCCGAATCGACGGATATCGTAATCAGTGAACGTGGGAGAGAAAAAAGTAACCAAACTATT
This sequence comes from Schistocerca americana, assembly GCF_021461395.2. NCBI lineage: Eukaryota > Metazoa > Arthropoda > Insecta > Orthoptera > Acrididae > Schistocerca > Schistocerca americana. The sequence continues at coordinate 194,320,906 of NC_060122.1, read as the reverse complement.
CAACGAAAACAGGCGCGAGTACCTAGTTGGATTCACAACAGAGTAGTACAGAGTGGCCACGCTGCACCAAGGTCTCAGTCCACTCGCTAGGCGACCCATAGGACGAAGGCACTATCTATCCTGTTCCTCAGGGCTGCCTCAGCCCACAACAGTTCACCGCTCTGCGCAGGCTGCCACCCGAGTAGTGGCAAGTAGATATCGCGTTCTGTCGCTGGAGCACCGCGACACACTTCGCTCTGTCCATCGGCTACGTGGCAAGCGTGTCCTACCGCCTCCTGTTCTCACCGAAAAAGTTCAAATGATCAAATTTCCGCCCCCTGTAGCTGAGTGGTCAGCGCGACAAACAGTCAATCCTAAGGGCCCGGGTTCTATTCCGTGCTCGGTCGGAGTTTTTCTCGGCTCAGGGACTGGGTGTTGTGTTGTCCTAATCATCATCATTTCATCCCCATCGACGCGCAAGTAGCCGAAGTGGCGTCAAATCGAAAGACGTGCACCCTGCGAACGGTCTACCCGATGGGAGGCCCTCGTCACACGACATTTACATTTTATTTAACGTTCAAATGTGTGTGAATCCCTAAGGGACCAAACTGCTGAGGTCATCAGTCCCTAGACTTACACACTACTTAAACTAACTTATTCTAAGAACAACACACACGCCCATGCCCGACGCAGGACTCGAACCTCCGGCGGAAGGGGTAGCGCAGTCCGTGAGATGGCGCCTCAAACCACGCAGCCACTCCGCGCGGCTTCTCTCACAGTAAGCATGATAACTGCCAATGCCATACCTGAATCTCGATAAAAAATCTGCAGTAAACCTAGTTGAATTTCTCTTCAGTAAACCGACACTAATTTCAAAAACAATTTAGGTAACTGTAAAATATCCAATAAATAAGAAGTTGTTCACCAGTACAGTGAACAGAAAATGAAATTAGTAGTGCATAAATGGTTTCTGCATACTCTTTCACTCTGTAGTGCTGCCACTATTTTTTCAGCGCTGTTGAGTAAAGTAGCGACTCTGCTATGACTGTTGCAAAAGGTCATGGAAGCTGACGTATGAGGAGCTGAGAATAACATCATTATGTCAAATGCAGCAACGCTCCGCTCCACGAGGCCGACTGAGCCAGTGGCCAGAAACTGTTATAACGTCGATATAGGAGAAAGGCAGGGTGACTGCGGGACCGTAAGGCCGGTTTCTACAACTCCAAGCTACAGGCTTGTTTGGTGTGCGTGTCTGGCACCAAGGAAGTTCATATTGTGGGTGTGTAGGGGAGTCTAGATCTGGGTATATGGGCTATTCTTATTACTTTGGAAGAAGATTGGTGAACTGCCAGTAGCCTGTTGAAAACATGCGTTAATGCTTACTTTTAAATTACTTCCTTGAGAGAAAAACAACTGGCAACACTATAAATTTTCCTTTCCCTGGCGGGTAGAAAAGGGGCCGGGACTGGCAACCGCTTGATCCCAGGTACGGGAGTCGTTGGTTGGAAGCGGTGCTTTGACAAAGCACATATGCGTCGAACTTGTATAAACCCCCATCGTTTTTAGTCAAAGAGATATCGTTTTGGCAGCACTGTCTACGAGGGGATGACAACAGGGGTGACATGGTTCTGCAAGCAGACACGAGTCTCGGCTTTTGCCAGTGCTTTTGCCGCTCCACCACCGTGTACTTAGCCCCTTCGAGCTCACTTCTAATGTCAGACCGTTGTATAATTTTTAAAACACCTCCTTTGATCGAGTGTCATGACCTTCTGAACCAAAATCTGAAGCATTGAACACTGATTCCATTAACAAGGCTGAATGAAATCGAGCTTGAAGTGAATATCCCTTCAGCTTTTTCACCAGACTGGACTGTTCCTAGAAAATTGAGCACAACTCATACTCTTCAGGACTGATATCTTGAGATGTAAAAGTAACTTCGGGAGTGCTCTGGCAGTTCTATAGGAACATAACTATTCACTTCCTTGACAAATGTCCCCAAAGATAACATCGGAAGCACATTGGGACTGTTCATGGATAATTGCAACGTTTGTTAACTTTTAGCAAAATGCAAGTGGACGTGGAGGGGATAGATGTTTTGAGCAAGTATTGAAACTGGAGATCAACAGAGGTAACGTACTACACATCTGCAGTCGGAAATTAACATTATTTTATCAGTACACGATTGTGAAAAACGAGGATTCCATCAATCATCTGGGAACTATTTAAAGTGCAACGATCACACTAAACTGTTCGTCGGAAAGGCAGATTCCGGCCTTTGATTGTTTAGAGAATCAGAGGAAATTGTACCTTACCAGTGAAGGAGCTTTCGGAACCCTTCTTCGACCTATCCTTGAATATTGCTTGTTAGTCTGAGACCTGTGAATGAAATGATAGATACAGAAAGTAGAGAAGATGCGAAGAACATCTGCGCATTTCATCATAAGTTCGCTTAGTAGGAACAGAAGCGTAATGGAGATGCTCGGCCAACACCATTTGCAGACGTTACAAGAAGCGAGTTGGGCATCACGGTGTGCCTTACTGTTAAAATCCGGTGAGTGTGCTTTTCTGTAAGATTGAAGCAATAGATATCTTTCTCCTAAGTATATCGTGTGAAATGATCATGAAGGTAAACTGAGAGTGACTGAAGCTTATACGGAGGCTAACCAACAATTATTTCTCCCACGCACCATTCGTCAACTACGCGAAAGGTGAATTGTGAGGGTGGTACACAAAGACACCCTCTCCATACACCCATAAGGCGACTTGCGGGTTGTACATGTAGATGTAGAAATTATGGAAGTAGTTTGCAGTGGTATACAAATGCTCTGCCTTTACTTTGTGTAGTTTTAGTTTTAGTTCCTGTACAAATTGCTTCTGCCGGTGTTAACGTACTTACAGCAAAGAGGCGAAACCAGAAGCATGAACGGATACGGACGAACAAATAGTAGACACGCAAAAATCTTGCCTGTGTGTCCCACCGAATACATTTGATTCTCTGGATCTGCCCGGTTTGAACTTCTGGAGACAGTGGGTACCTTAAATGATAGTCCTCTGTTAGTCACGTCACGGTTGCCATTACCACAGTTCCATCAGGCCTTCTGTAAGCCAATGGTTTCTAGATTGAGCTATTGTGGACTCTTCTGTGCTTGGGAACGACGAGCAAAGGCACTCAATCAGGGAGTGCCACTATTCAAAGGACAAGTAACAACTATTAGCCATGATCCCATCAAACGCCCTACAGGCGACAATTGTTAATGGGGTTGTTTAATCCTTAAATAAAATCCTGTTATGGTCTGAAGCCAAAGAAAGAAAGAAGGAGCATTTATTATGACACCGAACTAATGTCACACGAATGACTACAAAATGTTAACACACCCAACATTTGTCAAAAAAGCACATAGCAACAGCCTTAACAACAGCACCAATTACTATTTTCTACCAGAAGCGTGAATTTTAATTCAGGATTTTCAACGCCGCCACTAAATAATGGCTGTAAGCACTTCATTCACGTAATTCCAATTCTTCAGTTAGTTGATGATATCTATTTCTTGGCATCGGCTTTGTCCATCATGTCTACGAGCAAGCCAATTTGTTGAAGACTACTCCTCTTATAGTTTCTTCTGAAATAGTCTTTAACCTGATGGAATGATATTTGGCATTTTGTGCCTATTTGTACCTGTTTCTCTTTGGATAGTCAATGCCACTCTGACGTACTTTCTTTAGGGATACGAGATACTTCCTACATACTTCCTCGTACAGTCGATGCAGCCTAAGTGCTTTCTGGCAAGCAGACGTTAACCCAATGAACCTTTCTTGCTGCTTAGAATGCTTTCAGTTATACTGTGTTGTTATCAACCGGACTTTCCACTCCATTTGCAATGCAAGATCTGGTCTTGTTCCTAAGCATACGTACTTTATCCTACCTGTGACTTCTTAGTATGGGACATTCTAAATGGTAGCCTTTTCTCTCTCAGTACTTGTCCGCAGCTCCTGGTCTCGTGCTCGCTTTCTCGCTTCCCCAGCACGGGGTCTTGGTTCCGATTCCCGGCGGGGTCAGGCATTTTCACCTGCCTCGAGATGACTGGGTGCTTGTGTTGTCCTCATCATTCATGAAAGTGGCGAGATTGAACTGAGAAAAATTTGGGAATTTGTACGGGCGCTGATAACCGAGCAGTTGAGTGCCTCACAAACCAAACGTCTTCATCAAAAAATGGTTCAAATGACTCTAAGCACTATGGGACTTACCTTCTGAGGTCATCAGTCACCCAGAACTTAAAACTACTTAAACCTAATTAACCTAACGACATCACAAGCATCCATGCTCGAGGCAGGATTCGAACCTGCGACCGTAGCGGTCGTGCGGTTCCGAACTATAGCGCCTAGAACCGCTCGGCCACCCGTTACGCCCAGACATTTAAACGACTTGACTGTGTGAAGCAGAACGCTAGATACTGTAACCGAAAGTTACAAGTTTGTTCTCCTGCTCATCTGCATTAATTCACATTTATCCAAATTTAGCACTAGCTGCCATTCATCACACCGACTGGATATTTTGCGTAAATCATCTTGCGTCTTCAGTCATTCAATTTCAACATCTTACCGTACACCACAGCGTAATCAGCAAAGAACCGCAGATTGCTGGCAGCCTGTCCACCAACTCATTTATGTATATAGAGAAAAACAGCTGTCCTATTACACATCCCTGGGGTACTCCTGACGATATCTTTCTCTCTGGTGAACACTCGCCATCGAGGACAAATTACTGGATTCTGTTACTGAAGAAGTCTTCGAGCCACCCACACGTCTGCGAACGTATTCCATAAGATCGTACTTTTGTTACAAACCTGCAGTGAGGCACAGCGTCAAATACCTTCCGGAAATCTGGAAATAAGGCATATGCCTGTTCTACATCGTCCATACTTCCCATTATATCACGTGAGAATAGCGCAAGCTGAGTTTCGCACGAGTGATGCTTCCTAAAACCAAGCTGATTCTCAGTCTCAAGAAAGTTTATTGTATTCGAAATAAGAATATGTTCGAGGATTCTGCAGCAAACCGATGTAAGGTATACCTGTCTGTAATTTTACGGGTCCGTTCTTTTGTCCTTCTTATACACTGGAGTCACATGTGATTTCTTTTCCAGTCGCTTGTGGATTTGGTTTAGGCGAGAGATACACGATAAATACAGACTAGATAAGGGGGCCATTGCCTTAGAGTACTCTTCGTACAATCGAACTGGGATTCCATTCGGACCTAGTGATTTATTTGCTGTCGAACCTTTCAGTTGTTACTCTACTCCTGGGAAGCTTATTGTATTTGTTGAACCTGAAATTTAAGACTTCGGTTTTCGTTTCGCTTTCAACCGCCACAGGAGACTGGTCAACAAGGGACTGAATGGAAGCCTTAGTTACGAGTGGAATCTTTTGACTGGAGTGTAGAAGGTGTTGAGGTAGAGCGGAAGACCCACGCATTTTGAGGCTGCTGGCATTTTGGTCCTCCAAACACAGATGAAAGTACTGAAACGTGGTTTAATTCATACGTACCGCTAATTACGTGTATCTCCTAACTGTGACGGCGTGTTGTGTGTGTGTGTGTGTGTGTGTGTGTGTGTGTGTGTGTGTGTGTGTGTGTGCATGCGTAACTGCAATTATCATGAGTTACGAGCTTCTCCAATACATCCACAGTGAGGTACGCTCGTAGCAGAGCACATCACGGTACAGAGAATCGTATTTTGAAGCACATCCCAAGCCACAGGGCGTCGTACCTCTGCATGCTAATTCCGACAACTCGACTCCAATGCAACAGCGTCCGTCGCTAACTCCGCCCGCAGTAGCAGACAAGTCGGCGCACAGCAGACACCGTCGTTCTGCCCTGTATGCAGTCTGGCTCTATTTACTTAACCCTAGCAGTACCACCACATTTTCCGTAACCCGCATTACGAAGGGAGGGATGGAGGGAGGAGGTGTACCTTACGTCCACCATAAAGAAAGTTAAAAAAGAAAACAAATTCTTTAACTGTTATTGACTTACGTTAATAACATACTTTTTAAGAGGTACTGATGAGTAGGATCCAGAATCTGACAATATCTTTTAGCACACTATTGCAATATGAAAGTGTTTTCAATAAGATGTACTCATGAGATGAACATACTTTATAACCACCACTAAAAATTAAGGAATGAGTGAAGCACACGTACAAGAGTGTCCTCTTCTCTTTCTCTCAGCTTTCCTCACCAGCTCGGTAGCAAAGCACATGTACGTCTTAGGCCCCTCCCACTCTACAGCAAGCCAATGACGAGCTGGAGCGCGGCATTCGAAGCTGGGAGAACGCCCCCTTGCTCTGCATACACAGATATGACCAACCAGAGACTTCAAAGTTAATCTGGAGAAAAGGGAAAAAAATTCACCTTTGAGGGATCTTTCACACTCGTTTACATAGCATCTTTTGCTATACACTACCTGGATGGAATACTGCCACCCATAAACAGACCGTTCTTTCCCCTGATGCGTCGTTTACGAACTTTCCAAGGTATGCCCATAAACTCACTAAAAGGTTTGTTCCTTCACATATAGTTTTGTAACAGAGTCTGGACGTCTGGGCGCCACTGACCTGTCAAATAGAAATTCACAGAAAACACACAGTCGTTTCGTCATGTTCCTGCATAACAAGGGACCATCCTCCGCTTTATTGTCAGACTACAATGCTCTGTCCACAGCAGCAGCGATTCCTGAGTGCTAGGCAGCCTACCTGAACACGGCCGCCGACCTATCCAACGTGTCTGCAAAATGAGGCCCAGGAAGTCGGCAGTCCGCAAATGTTATCACCTAAGTACCGCAGAAAAACCCTCCCCTCGGCACTCAGTCCCCATACGCTTTTACTGCAGTCGTTTAAATCGGCACCCTCTTCCTTTGAACGCAGGTAAGAATTACTGCTATTGCTTCACTAGAGCACACAAGTCGCAGCGTTAACTACTGTCAACCATTTCATCATATGACTGAAGTCAGATAATATCCAGGAATAGGAAACAAGTAATAAAGGTCAACTCCCCTAAAAGCATTACGCAGCATAACACCATATTAGAAGTGAAGTGCTCTACAACCTCTCAACTTTTTGTCACACGCACGTTTCTTTTGCATGAGAATCTCCAGAAGAGAAACTTGCATTACTTTCTTAGAAATGCTTGTGTCTGCAACTAACTAAAGGTAAGAGACTGCTTCAGTGATAACCCATTTCAATATGCTTCATAAATGTTTGTAACTAGATACTGTATCATTGCCTCATATGTTATTGTGTAACGTTCACCCCATGATGGATAATTTCTGCCAGAAGGATCAGTCTCTGAAACATGTCAACCATGTTGCAGGACTGGCCTGCTGAGCAAAATGAGATTTTTTTCTAGATTGGCCTTCTTCCACATTAGACATTAACCCCACTGAAAGCGAATGGGCAGAGACGAATTGGACCATGTGAGAAAACTGACTTAATTCTGTGCCAAATACTTACGATGACCTGTGAAACGTCGTCCTAACATCAAGGGAGGAAGGTGGCACAAAGTTTTTTATTACTTACCTCATAATCTCCCATTCCCTCACTAAGTGAAAGGCCTTTGTACGAGATATTAAGTAGAAAAGGAACTACATTCTGTGACTTTTTCAGGAGAGAGAGAACCTTACGAAGAACAATCGTTCTGCTAACTTTGTATCTTTTTACTGATTACGCAAGAGAAAGCAGCAAAACAAAAAGTAATTGCAGGGAATGGCATTAGATCGCAATCATGCAGTTGCTCTGTCAGATTTTTGTCCATGGCAGCAATCTATTACATCGCTGTAGTAAACTCTATGACGTATTTCTTGCTGTTGTTCCGTCCATGACTCCACCCAGATTTTCTTGTGACTTTTAGTGAGTCATTCGTACTGAATTACAATAAAATGTAACTCTCTTGGAGCTACGCTCACAGCGATAAGTGTACGTTACCTTTATGGGGTACCGTATAATCTATGATATATGTGGCTCCTGGGTCACATAGTGCGCAATTCGAACTTCGATCCCCAATTTCTGTGCTGTTACGTCTAAAAGATCAAAACTTTTTTGCGATGTTTATGACGTACAATTTATCAAATTCAGTATTTCATCTACAACTAAAGGAAATTAATATTGACCAAATGGTAAAATTGGTTTTTACTTGAACACACACAGGCGTATATTTAAAACCTTAATTTCATTTCCAATTTGACTTTATTTACACTATTTCGTTGTAGTCTGCACGGCACTGGAGTAAATATGAACTGCATGTGTATCTGGTCATTATTATCCTGTTATCATTGTGAGAGGGCAGATAATAGCCTCATTAACATCCCCTCCATTTGTCCTCCGAAAATAAATTGACCCGTTCTCTCGTTTTTTTGGCGATTGAATAACGGGATAATTGTGTTGCTCACAAGCTGTAAACCGTGAACATTTTCGATCAACGCCCAATCACATAGGTAATCACCAATTTGAGACCGGGCGGCACAGCTGGTCATTAGCGAATCAATCATGCCAAGGCAGACGCTGTGCGTATTACGAGATGACCGGTGCGTTTAGGACACTTCTGTGTAATGAGATGGCCGAACGTGGCTTCACTTTCGCGCTATAGAGAATGTTGAAGTAATATTACATTTACGTTTGAAGGAGATGAACAGATCAAATACAAAATCAAAGCTGTAACTAGAGAATGTAAAATTACAAATGTTGCCTAGGTTAAATAATCATGCAAAGTACTATCCACCAACGGTTTGTTCCACGTATCGATTGACGGAACTCAGAGTCTATCACACCAGAGAAAATTTGCAGCATAATTAGATCCATTGATAATACGCTGTCTGACACAAAAAGCGAGGCACGCAGAATGTCAGCGTAGCTTCTTGCCTATACACTCTGTGTGTGGGTAAGTAAATACTTGAAGTTGCAGTTCTCTGTGACAGGACGGCCACCGTAGTCGTTTGAATTATTCGTGTTTTGTGTTGATACCAGGTCTGTTAAGTTATATAAGGGATGTCAACAGCGTCAGATACTGAGTGATAACTGTGAAGGACGTGGAGATACCGCTTAGTCGTATGAGAGAGTGATACCAACACATAATAGAGTTTGAAGGGATGTCATTGTGGGCCTATGTTTGGGCAGCTTAGCGAATCGTGCAATATCCAGATTTTTTTGGTGGATGTAGAACGGCGTGGGAACATGAGGGTACTCCTTGATATCTTCACATCTGCTCCTGCTATTTGAGAGCAAGTACAGTGGACTCCAAGAAGCATTCTGAGTCATCCCGCAAAATTTGTCAAAGACCAGCAGCAGCTGGAGAATAAAATCAGCGTCCTATGAGCAGGCCGCCGTTAACGTAGCTACACAAACAACTGCATTTATTTATATATTATTTTATTTATAGGCTATTCAGCCTAACCAAATGAACGCCTTAAGGCCATCTCTTACATCTGACCAGGGACAACAGATACAAAAGAATTTACAAAACAACCCCAATAATAATAGTTTGTACTAATAATAATAATAATATAAAGGAGGAATTAAGAATGATATTGACTAGATATTATGTAAGAAACTCAATAATATTAATTTCCATTATTAACTAAAGTAATAATATGCAGTAATAATAATAACAATAGTATCACTAAAGGTAATAATAATCGAAGTAAAACAATATAGAGATTTACAATGATATTGGTTAGTTAGCACTTTTAAAGCCTTGCTTGTTTTAGAAGAAGTGGGAAGGATAATGAAAGTGGAAGGGATTGAAAATGAAATTGACACTGATTGCTAGGAAAGAAGAGAACATCAACATAAAAATCTGCAGACAAGGGAAGGGAAAAGTGGTGAGGATGGGAGGGTGGAAGAGAGTGAGCTGCAAGAAGAGTTATCTTTTGAAGTTTGAAAGGATTTTGATTTAATCGGGTTCCTGACGCATAAAACGATTTGTAGAACATGGCAGTGTAGTGCAGTGGTACAGAGGGAAATTTTCTTTGCTGGAAATTAGTATTTCTCTGTGCTGTTACATATAATAGTGTAAATTGTTGAAGGTAACTAGGAAGGAAAGCAATGATTGAGAAGACATTACAGAAAACACATGCTAGGATAATGTCTACGGTTATCGGCAAGTAGCCATGATAATTGTTCATAGGCGTGAGTGACATGGTCGAAGGAGCGTACAGCACAAATGTATTGCACATAAGCATTCTTCGGCAGGTCCAGCTGATCTCATACAAAAGACAACAGGGAACAGGATCACCACAATCGACGGCGGGAATATTAGTGAATATACGAGTTTCCTTTTAAGGTAGAGAGGAAATACCTTTCACATCTCTGTAATGAATGAAGTGATGCTATCACCTTCTTAGAGACGGCTGTTGTGTGTTCAGTCCAGTCTGTATTATGGTCCAAATTATCTTCAAATGCTTTACAGAAGAAGAAATTTTTTCCGTGCTGTTTACGGTTAAGGATGAAAGAGATTCTCTGAACTGAAGAGTAACGAGTCTTTTGTGGGAGACTAAGATCACTTGAGTTTTAGATGGGTTAAGTTTGAAACCTACGTTCTGCTCCAGCTCTGATAAAGTAAGTTAGCATTTACTGGATGACTGTTCGCAGATCTGTTGCGCCTGCGCTTAGGCATAACTGAACGTCATCAGCTTATAATGGGAGATAATAGTCCGCACATCATTAACATCTAATGAGAAAAGTGATGGGCCCAATACTGATCCTTGTGGAACCCCTGATAGAACACTGTTCCACTTTGACCTGTTTGTTCCGATGACTGCACATTGTTGGTGGATACATCATACAGCACCTGAAGAAAATTTTAGACTTTTGGGTTTAGCAAGTAAAATATCGAAGTCGACACTGTCGAAAACTTCCCTGAGATCCAAAAAGTATATGTTGGTTGCCTCTTTTTGGTGCATAGCATGTTCCACTTCGTTAGTCACTTTTATTAGATCAGTCGTCGAGCTGCGATTTTTCCGAAAGTCAGACTGGTATTCATCCAGAACTTTATCCGAGATTAAATGACCGGTAAGCCGATAGTGAACTGTGAATTCTGAGGTCATTGTAAATGCTGGTAGAACGGAAATTTGCCTGTAGTTAGAAGGTTCTTTGTTAATTTTACTTTTCGGTAGAGGTTTAATGAGTCTCTATTATTAATTAGTGCATTCACCAGCAATGTTGTACTGCTGATGATTGGCTTCATATTGTGTTCTGCGATGAATCGTGTTTCTGTACCATACCGGATGACCTCGTGGACGAATTTTGAGTCGACATAGGCAGAAATTCCATTCCATCAATATTTTGGAGAGGCACATTATATTAAGCCAGACGTCATGATGTGAGGAGCGATCGTTTTTGATTTCAGTTCATGGCTGGTAGTAATTGGGAGAACTCTGACGGCATAACAGCGTGTCATGGTCACTATCGACTAACCAGTGCTATCACCACTACTACAATTATTGGAATATTTAAGACACTCTTACAAAATTTTAACGAATTATGCATTTTTTCCTGTAAACCACACTACCTCTTTCTGTAACTTTTAAGTATGAGCGAACCCAATACTCCATATCTTCGTTGCCTATAATGCTCCACTACCAAGAGTTCACTATGCTGTCACAAGTACTTAATATCTTAGTGCAAAGCGTCATCGCGACTACACATTCCTCGCCAAATTTGACTTGAAGCACCACTCTCATAAAACAGACGGTTTAACGCAAAGTACTTTACATCTATTTAAATAGATCACTGAAACCATTTTGTGGCTAGCTGTCTGCTTATACCTGACTGACTTCAGTAAGGCATCACACCTACATACTCATACTATCTCACAAATGTATACATACATAGATAAAACTATACATATACATGCATATACCAGGAGGTCTATACCCTATAGTGGTGTTGGATACTGATAAATTAACTGTTTGGGTTCAGATCGATATACGGGCATGTATCTCAGTCGTGTTTGGTGTAATTCTTATGGTAAGGACAAGAAAGCAGAAATTCTTAATGGACGCGCACCATATGTTTGATGTGGAACAAGGTTTGGCGATCGAACGTGACAATAGTGTGTTGACTGTTATCAATATCGATTCTGTATGGGTGTGCGGTGCCTAACAAGAGTTAATTTTTCGTCGTACAGAAAGAACACTTGGTGTGGAGAACGACAATAGCACATCTGTATGAAATCTTATCTCTAGTTGCTGTCACTTGAAAGATATCTTTTTTTATGCTTCACACTAAAACCTATCTTTAACCTCATGTTGCTAAGTAAACTGCTGTGATGTTGAATTTAGTTCATCATCGCATCATAGAATGACATTACGTTAATATATAAACAGGTGCCCAAAATTATTGCAAAAACCCGATTTGTGCAATATTGCGTTTATTTTGACACAAAACAATGTAACCAGGTAACAGTAGAGTAGAAACAATATAAATAAAACGGAACGTAAACAACTGCAACATGAATAACGGTAGACAACAATGTTCGTTTCTTCCCACTTCAAGGATTTACCCACAGATTCCGACAACTGGATAACGCCCTCAGTGTGGGGTGTGACCGATTCTGGCAGCAATAAGGACCTGACAATCATCGGGCCATGCTGTGATGTCATCAGTCTCACTCTCCAAGAGTGGTTGGTGGATGCTGACGTTATGCAACCAGTGCACCTAGTGTATTCCAGTCGTGCTCCATGGGATTCAAATCTGGAGAGCGAGCAGGCCATACCATGATTTCCCTGTGTTCCATACCCATAAAAACATCACCCATCCGTGCTCTATCGTGCATTATCGTCAAGAAATACAAATTCTGAGCCCACAGAACCTCACAACAACCCCACAAGCGGTCCCAAGACCTCCTCGCTATACCTGACAACAGTTAAACCTTGCCAATATAATCGTACAATTTCATGATGAGGTATCAACATAATCTCTGCCCACATCATTAGAATCATATCAGTCTCTTTCCACAATGGGTCCCAAAGTCATGTTCCATTTTCCTTCCAGATGCGAATTCGTCTAGAATAACTGTCCAGACCAAATCTGAACTCATCTGTGGCGAGAACTTTCGCCCACTCTTCGAGCGTCCAGATGGCATGTCGATGGATCCACTCTAGAGGTTCCCTTCTGTGAAGATGCATCAGAGGTACGCACACATAATATCTTCGACAGTACAGGTCACTCTGCCGAAGCCTTCTGTATAACGTTTGCCTCACTATAACACCTCCAGTAGATGCTGCGAGTTCAGATGCCAGTTGCCGTGCAGTACTATGGCAGTACCGTCGTGCCCTTACAGCCAAATAATGGTTCTCTCTTTCTCATGTTACACGTGGTCGACTCCGCCCTGGACTTCGGGATACAGTTTCAATCTCTGTAAAATGTCGCCACATTCGAAACACAACAGAATGGTCAACGTTAGGCCATCGACCCACATCAATATGCGACTGCCCTGCTTCCATTCTTCCCATGGCCCTCCCCCGCTGAGAGCCTGGTAGGCGTCTTCTGTGTGCCCTACTGCACCGTCTGTGACTGTGTACACAGCGATTATGGATGTGGGACTATCCGGCAAGCACTGTCCCGTTTGAAAGGTGCACTGCCGTCATCGCTGGCGTGGTTGTCCGCTGATCGGAATGCCATCTTCCGTACAGGACATGACCGTACGGCCATCTGTTGAAAGTTTGTGACGATGAAACAGTAGTTAGTTGCTTTAAAATTTTGGCTCTTTTCCTAACACTGATTCAGATATAATTTACGATCCCAAATTCTGACCACGAGAGACAATTCTATTACTATTAATGCCACTAGTATCCCCAGGAACACTGTCAATTAATTTCTGAAGGAAATATTGACAGTGCTACACTGTCTCTGTTAACTTTAGATTAACAGTTTGTGAAAACTCGGATTTTCAGACAAAACAACGAAGATAGCAGCTGAATGGTAATCGCTGAATTCCGGTATGGCTAAACTGGAGACGCTGTGGCGATGCTTCTGTTTCTTGAAGACCGCTGGACCACAACAAACTGGTGACAGCTATCTCACCATTTAGAAAATGAACTATCAAAATTCAAATAAGATTTCCAGCAGGTGATCCGACGTGCAATTCTGTTGCTAAATACACACTGTACATAAAATTTAACTGTTTCTTCCAAGAAGATACAGGAGGTGATGCGTGGAGATAGTAAGCTTTGCAGATAGAGATTTGAGTCTACTCGAAGTGTCAATAGTTCCTGCTCTTTCAACGCTAAAGTGCTCTTCTGAAATAGTACACAGATCGAGACACAGTATTATATCGGTAGTCTCCACTCGTAATCAGCCCAGAAACAGTAACATTTACAATATCTTACCTAACATAACACATAAAACTATTCGGCCTGTTCGTCGAAAAATTCACGGCGTAGTTGCGTTCTCTTAAAACGGTAGCTTCTGAATATACACTGAAGAACCAAGGAAACTGATACCGGTGTACTGGTAGAGACACCACGAGCACGCAGAAGTGCCGGAACACGATGTGGCATGGACTCTACTAATGCCTGAAGTAGAGTTGTTGGGAACTGACACCATAAATCCTGCAGGGCTGTCCATAAATCCGAAATAATACGAGAGGGTGGAGATCACTCCTGAACAGCACGTTGCAAGGCATCCCAGATATGCTTAATAATGTTCCTGTCTGGGGAGTTAGGCAGCCAGCGAATGTGCCACTCTGCAGCATTTCTGGACGTGTGAGGTGTCGCATTGTCCTGCTGAAATTGCCCAAGTCCTGAATGTATAATGGACATGAGTGGAAGCAGGTAGTCAGATAGGATACTTACGTACGCGTCACCTGTCAAAAGTCGTCTCTACACCTATCAGCGCTCCCATATCACTCCAATTGCATCCCATTACAGAGCCTTGACAACCTTTAACTGTCCCATGCTGACATGCAGGGTAAATGAATTCATGAGGTTGTCTCCATACCCGTACACTCCACCCGCTCGATACAGTTTCAAACGAGACTCCTCCGAGCAGGCAACATGTTTCAGTCATCGACAGTCCGAAGTCTGAAGGCGAGGCGTAAAGCTTTGTGTCGTGCAGTCATCAAGAGTAAGCGAGTGAGCGTTCGGCTCCGAAATTTCAAATCGATGATGTTTCGTTGAATGGTTTACATGCTAACACTTGTTAATGGCCCAGCACTGAAATTTGTAGCAATATTCGGAATGGTTGCACTTATGACACGCTGAACGAATCTCTTCAGTCGTCGTTGGTCCCATTCTTGCAGGATCTTTTGCCGGCTGCAGCGATGTCGGATGTTTGATGTTTTACCGGATTCCTGTTATTCACTGTACACCCGTGAAGTGGTGGTACGGGAAAATCCCCACTCCATCTCTACCAGGGATATGCTGTGTGCTATCACACGCGCTCCGACTATTACACCAAATTCAAACTCACTGACATATTGATAAGCTCTCGTTGTGGCAGCAGTAACCGACCTAACAACTGCGCCGGAGACATGTGTTATATAGGTGTTCTCGACCACATAGTCGTATTCTGCTTGTTTAATACTCTCTGTATTTCAATACGCATGCCCAATGCCCATACCAGTTTCTTTGGCACTTCAGTGTACATTGTTCGTGGTAGCTTCGGTGTCTGCCTCTTCCCAGTTTCTTATACAATGGTGCTGAAATAAATCTACTTGCTTGGAATTCTTTACTTCTTTGATATTCCCTACTTCCGGTTTTCTGTTCTGCATCGATCTCCGAAATAAAATATTTCCCTCTAAATAGAAGTAAATTATTGTAACAGCAATGAAGCAGTAGTTTCGGGAAATGTTCAGAGTTCACTTACCAACCCTTTTAAATTACCGAGTTCTGAATCTCAATATACCGTCCTCCGACATAATAATTTGGTGTAATGGATGTTACATAGTTATTGAAGGAGCTGAAAAATGCCTTTCCATAACAAGAAGGACTGCAATGTCATGCTGGTAAACAGGCTCACACAGCCAAGTCCTTTGCAAATTTCATTCGATTTTCTCATCACTGAAGTAACATCACATCCTTTCTCCTCTCGTGCCGTTTCATTCAGTTTCCTCCTTCCCTTCTGCGTTCTTCACTTTCTCTTTGTCAGGAACTGTATACTGTGTTGCGGCAAAATACACTATTGGCCATTAAAATTGCTGCACGAAGAAGAAATGCAGATGATACACGGGTATTCGATGGACAAATATATTATACTAGAACTGCCATGTGATTACATTTTCACGCAATTTGGCTGCATAGATCCTGAGAAATCAGTACCCAGAACGACCACCTCTGGCCGTAATAACGGCCTTGATACGCCTGGGCGTTGACTCAACCGAGCCTGGATGGCGCGTACAGGTATAGCTGCCCATGCAGATTCCACACGATACCACAGTTCATCAAGAGTAGTGACTGGCGTATTGTGACGAGACAGTTGCTCGGCCCCCATTGACCAGACGTTTTCAATTGGTGAGATATCTGGAGAATGTGCAGGCCAAAGCAACTGACGAACATTTTCCGTATTCAGAAAGGCCCGTACACGACCTGCAACATGCGGTCGTGCATTATCCTGCTGAAATGTAGGGTTTCGCAGGGACCGAATGAAGGGTAGAACCATGGGGCGTAACGCATCTGAAATGTAGCGTCCACTGTTCAAAGTGCCGTCAATGCGAATAAGAGGTGACCGAGACGAGTAACAAATGGCACCCCATACCATCACTCCGGGTGATACGCCAGTATGGGGATGACGAATACAAGCTTCGAATGTGCGTTCACCGCGATGTCGCCAAACACGGATGCGACCATCATGATGCTGTAAACAGAACCACGATTATCGGAAAACATGACGTTTTGCCATTCGTGCACCCAGGTTCGTTGTTGAGTACACCTTCGCACGCGCTCCTGTCTGTGATGCAGCGTAGAGGGTAACCGCAGCCATGGTCTCCGAGCTGATAGTCCATGCTGCCTCAAACGTAGTCGAACTGTTCGTGCAGATGGTTGTTGTATTGCAAACGTCCCCATCTGCTGACTCAGGGATCGAGACGTGGCTGCACGATCCTTTACAGCCATGCGGATAAGATGCCTGTCATCTTGACTGCTAGTGATACGAGGCTGTTGGGATTCAATACGGCGTTCTGTATTACCCACCTGAGCCCACCGATTCCATATTCTGCTAACAGTAACGATACGATAAACCGCTATCGCGATAGGCTACAATCCGACCTTTATCAAAGTCGGAAACGTGATGGTACGCATTTCTCCTCCTTACACGAGGCATCACAACAACGTTTCACCACGCAACGCCGGTCACCTGCTGTTTGTGTATGAGAAATCGGTTGGAAACTTTCCTCAAGTCAACATGTTGTAGGTGTCGCCACTGGCGCCAACCTTGTGTGACTTCTCTGAAAAGCTAATCATTTGTATATCACAGAGTCTTCTTCCTGTCGGTTAAATTTTCTCGTCTGTAGCACGTCATCTTCGTGGTGTAGCAATTTTAATGGCCAGTGGTGTATGTTACATCGGCGCGTCACAATTCTCTGTTGGTCTTCCTTATTTATGGGCTGTAATTTACTTTAAATTATTTACAGAGTATATTTATCGTGTTGTATGATTATGTTGTACTAGTGTAAAATGGAAACCTTCGTGTAGATGTTCAGTGAGTAAGCTGGGAGGCCGTCGCGAAGTGGAGTTTCCTTCCCCTTGCCAAGTACCCAGGGCGATCCCTAAGAGCAGCGAATGATAAGCAGTTGGCCACAACGGCAGCGACAGACGGCTGCTATCAATGATGCACCCATTATTAAGGACAGAAAGAGTTGTTTTTCTTTTGTTTAATAGTCCACTAATGGGTTCTACATGGACTGTTCGTGCATTACCACTGCAGTATATGTATTATCGTCTGTGGTTAGTATCCTACATTCACCTATTTAAAAGACGACCGATCCTGCACCGCTGCACCGCACGTCGGAAGTAAGTGGAAGCAGGCCGGTGAGTCCGATATTCGAGTTGGACATAAGTTACTTTCATGAGTTCGTTTTTAATGGTTGATCTTCTTTTTCGTGGCTCTTACAGACGCGTGTACAATTTTCGGAGTACAAGTATAGACAATGTTGTGAATGGGTTAAGGTCACTCAAGATCTGACTCTGACTGTGGAAAGCAAATGTTTGTAAGTGGACGACGCAATATTGAATTTTCCGTTAAATTTTATGGTATATGAGCACAGACCGGTACATAATTCGATTGACTGGGAGGACAGAGCTACTCATAGCGCTCTAGGGCAGCTGAATGATTTCAGGTTAATGACTTAGACTATTGTTGCTGTGAGTAAGTGCACTGACCACTGGGCTGAAGTTTCAGTTGTCATGGTGATCTTTTATACGTTATCCTTTCCCCAGTCGACAGAATTTTGAGTTGTGGCTGAAGTGAATACCTAGCTATTTTCTACGAATCCTGTGACCGAAGGCATTCTTGACAGAATTTTTGATTACCGACCAGTAAAAGATCTGCATTTTCTGGACCTTTTTTCAGCGTTATGTGGAGTGTTCGTTCTTTAGCAGTACCAGTGAGTTCTTAAATCGACTAGCACCCAAAGCCAGGAGAAGGAAAACAATTTTTGCTGTTGTGATTAATATTAGTATAAAAGTGTTGGTGAACAAGGTTTTTGCTTTTAATTGGTGAGGTCTGTGAGTATGTTGCGGGATAATAAGATTTTGACTCTCTCATAAAGCTACTGTTTCTGTACGCTGTATCAAAAGAGAAATAAATCAATAAAGAGCTAAAACTAAAAAAAGAAGGAAAAGAGGAAGAGAAAAATGGAAATTGAGGCTATAGAATTACGGTCTTTTCCGAATATACTGTCGACCAGAAAGTGATTCTGGTAGCTGGGTTGCAGGGCTTTTGTAATCATGTCTTTTGCGTTCTTGCGGTGATGTTTCCATATAACACATACAGTATTTCTTTACATCTAACCGATAAGTGAAATAACAGTTTCCATAGATTTACCTCCAAAGTTTTTTAGTACAATGAAATAATTTCTTAAAAATTTCACTCCCTATTTCACCCACACTGGGGCTGAAATTCCAAGAAGAGTGAAATATTTTCTTCATTTCTATCTAAACACCAAAAATTTTCGAACATTCAGCTTTAAAAATGTTTTCACAACGAAATATTTTCATAAAACCTTTCATCCCCTCTTTCGCTTCCTTAAGGTTGAATTTCCGAAAACACTGAAAAACATTTTTTGTTTCTAACAGAATCCTAATATATAGGGTGAAAAGTATTTAAAACGACAGACTCTGGGAGGTTGTAGGGGACATCAAAACAAATATTTTTCTCTAATGTAATTTTTTCCTATGAGGAGTATTTAAACCAGTAGATGAAGATTTCTCTGGCAGCAAATCAATTAAACCAACAAACACTTTTCCATTTTTTGTGACCAAGAGACAACATGTGTCACCGCCAGACACCACACTTGCTTAGTGGTAGCCTTTAAATCGGCCGCGGTCCGTTAGTATACGTCGGACCCGCGTGTCGCCACTATCAGTGATTGCAGACCGGGCGCCGCCACAAGGCAGGTCTAGTCTAGAGAGACTCCCTAGTACTCGCCCCAGTTGTACAGCCGACTTTGCTAGCGATGGTTCACTGTCTACATACGCTCTCATTTGCAGAGACGACAGTTTAGCATAACCTTCAGCTACGTCATTTGCTACGACCTAGCAAGGCGTCATATTCAGTTACTATGTCTTCTGAACAGATAAGATTGTGAATCATGTACCGTCAAGAGCGATTTTCCTTATTAATGGATTAAAGTTAAGTATCAAAATAATTACGTCCGCTTTCGGAGCTCTCATTCCTTGTCATGTTCCAGACCTCACGTCACTATAGTTCTTCCCTCCTCACGCCAGCCAGTGTGAGCTAAAACGCGTGCATTTCGGCCTCCACTTGTAACACGGTGTTGGCTCTTCTGCCAACACAACACAACAGATTAACACAATCCAGTTTCAATTACAGTAGATTTTCAAAAATACCTCCATCGACACGCAAACAAAGATTACACCGTCGGATCATGTTCTGTCTGACACGGGCAAAAAACCCAGGAGTATCCTGAATTGTTCCTGCTGCTGCTACTATCCGGTCAACCAGATCCTCTGCTGATGCAACAGGAGTTCGAGAATCAAGGTTGGGCATCTCTCCCCACACAAAAAAGTCCAGAGGGGCCATATCTGGGGCTCGAGCAGGCCATGGTACATTATCACCTCTGCCAATCCACGTTTCTGGGAACCGTAGGTCCAGGAATCGACGCACACGTCGGCTGAAATGTGCCGGCGCCCCGTCATGTTGGAACCACATGCATTGTCTTGTGGGGAGCGGGACGTCTTCCAGAAATTCTGGCAATGCTCTGGCGAGTAAACTGCATTAGTGCCTGCCATTGTGAATTATGAATGTTGAAGACTCCATCACGCCCGAACGTTGCTTCATTGGTAAACAAGACAGAGGATGGAAATGTAGGATGCATATCACACTGTTCTTGATACCACTGCGAAAACTGTGCCCTGGGTGGATAATCAACTGGCTCCAGGTTGTTGGCACGCTGTAAGTAAAATAGACGTAACAACTGCTCTCGAAGGACTGTTCTTACATTCATCTGATTCGTCCCCATATTACGTGCAATTTTACGTATGCTGATTGAAGGCTCCCGCTCCACATGTTGTAAGGCAGCTTCCTCAAATTGTAGCGTTCTTACCGTGCGACGGCGTCTCTGTCCAGGTAATCTGCTAAATGACCCGGTCTCACACAGACGTTGGTGCACAGCAGCAAAGGTCGTATGATGCGGGATACGGCGATTAGGATATTGTTGTTGATAAACTCGTTGTGCAGCTCGTCCGTTGTGGCGCGCTACGTAGCAGGCACCAACCATATCAGTGTACTCAGTCCAGGTGTATCGCTCCCCTAGTAAACAAAGACAATGCACTACTAGATTGGTGGACAGCAGTTGCCTACAACTGAAGAGCGCAATACTGCCTCCACCAGTTTAAATAATCCTCATAGGAAAAAAATGACATTAGAGAAAAATATTTGTTTTGATATCCCCTACAACCTCCAAGAGTTTGTCGGTTTAAATACTTTTCACCCTGTAATTTTTCATGCTTTCGCCCTTAAAAATTCTTGCATAGTGAAATATTTTCATAAAAGTTTCATTCCCTATTTCACTACCATAGGGTTATAATTCCGTAAACAGTCAAATTTCTTTTTTGGCCGGTCAGAGTGGCCGTGTGGTTCTAGGCGCTCCAGTCTGGAACCGCGTGACCGCTACGGTCGCAGGTTCGAATCCTGCCTCGGGCATGGATGTGTGTGTTGTCCTTAGGTTAGTTAGGTTTAAGTAGTTCTAAGTTCTAGGGGACTTATGACCTCAGCAGTTGAGTCCCATAGTGCTCCGAGCCATTTGAACCATTTTTTTTTCTTTTTTTGTTTTCAATCGAAAAGTCAAATACAAATATTTTAGGTATAGCTTTAAAAATGCTTTAATAAGAAAGTTCATCCACTATTGACCCCCTTACAAGTTGAATTTCCAGAAAGACTATATTTTTTTTATTTCCAACTGATAACTGAAATACTTCTTTTCAATACATATAACTTTAAAAATGCTTTACTATTACTTAACCAATGATTTATTTTGAAAAAAAAATCACTCATTGTTTTACTTCCTTGGTGGTCGAGTATCCAAAAATGCTGAAGCACGGGAACCATTATTTCTGATCGAGAGACGAACTACAGATTTTAGCAGCTATAGCTTAAAAATTTCCTTAACAGTGACATCTTTCATCCTTAGGGGAGGAATTTCGAAAAGTCGGTTCTTAAACGACGCGTTTTATATAAGATCAACACTCGCTCAAAATTTCAAGTTTCTGCCCTAAGCGGTTTGGGCTGGACGATGATAAGTCAATCAGTCAGCAGTCAGTTAGGAATATATATAATATAAGAGAATTACAAAATATATGGTGATTACGAATGTAATAAAAGTCATCGCAAAAACTTTTCATAATCCTAAATGTGTTACTTGAAGTAGTATTTGAAGAAGAGTAGAATCTGGTATTCAGTTATTAGAGAGACAGCTTCTGTTAATGAACTGACACCGAATGAAGTGATCTGAAAGATATTTCTGTTCAAGAGGAGAAGAATACTGATAATTCAGATTTTGCTAAATAATTGGAACTTTGGAGGGGGAAGTATTAATAGGTTTATGTCACCTCAGTATGTAGTGATAGATAAGCGAACTTTCGTAAATCTCTGACTCAGCAGATAGTTACCTCTGATATTGATAGAAGTTAGTCAAATAATAAAGGTCGGTTGCTATAAAAACGCGATTACTGTATTAGAAACACAGAACTATAAATCTGACATATATATTGAAGAAAACGTTTACCTAGTACGTTAACGCAATTATGTGAATATACTGTTTATTTTAGCAATGTTTTTATAGCTTTTCAGAGCTATACTAATTGAGTCTTACTCGACTGCACGTAATTAGATTTACATGGATGTAAGTTTGAGATGTAACGTCTGGCGAAAATAGAACCTAAAAAATTACACTTTATTTCAACATTACTTTAGGATATGAATTAGTAAATGCGTTGTAAC
Source organism: Schistocerca americana (assembly GCF_021461395.2). Classification (NCBI taxonomy): domain Eukaryota; kingdom Metazoa; phylum Arthropoda; class Insecta; order Orthoptera; family Acrididae; genus Schistocerca; species Schistocerca americana. The sequence goes on along the minus strand of NC_060122.1, from coordinate 194,298,264 downwards.
TATTTCAAATTACATCTTGGGTTTAAACCAGGAATTGTCTTAAGGAGACTCGAGTTCTAACAGATCACAGGTTTGTGTTCTGATCTAGAGAGTTGTCAACTGAGTTAACGTCCGTTTGTCCTAGACAGCTTATCTTTTCAGATGTAGAACGGAATATATAGAGAGATAAATAATTAAAGGCAGTAACTATTTGAGTATATGCCGCAAGAGGGAATGGTGAGACTGGATTGAGCTATGAGAAGCTATTGCTTCTTGCTAAAATAATCTTTATTTAACTTAAAAACTTTCTGGATATTTATTTTCTCCCTAAAAAAGCACAGTTTAGACAGACCAACATTGTTACTGTATGGGCTGCTCAACAAGAAGAATACACTCAACACCAAAACGCTCATGTAACAGTGTGAAACCCCACTACAGTGCAAACGCATGGAGTATCAATGTTGTTTCATAATAAAATTTCATTTTAAATACAAAAATGTTAGAAGTTACACACAAAAACCATTGCGCAAGTAGCAAATTCTACTTCAAAGGCTTGAGAGACTTTTTATAACAAAAATGAAATCGATATAATTATCACCTGCAACGTGACAGTTAAATAAGGGGTAGATTGACTGCATTGTACATAACGAAAAATCTGATGTCATCATATCCAGTGGTCATGAATATGAAGCGCAGGTAAATAGAAGTATTGGTTTTATAATCTGTGCTTATCAAGCTGAATTCACTCAGTGGACAGTAGCGCCTACCACGTAAGAACATTTGCAGATCTGCATCTACATCTACATTTATACTCCGCAAGCCACCCAACGGTGTGTGGCGGAAGTCAAGGAAAATAGCATCTACCTGGGAGCCTGTATCTAATATTTTCTGGGTCTCATGAACAAATAAAGCGAGTTGGGTCTCACACGATCACTGTTTCCGGAATCCATGCTGATTCCTACAGAGCAGATTCCGGGTTTCCAAAAACGACATGATACGCGAGCAAAAAACATGTTCTAAAATTCTACAACAGATCGACGTCAGAGATATAGGTCTATAGTTTTGCGCATCTGCTCGACGACCCTTCTTGAAGACTGGGACTACCTGTGCTCTTTTCCAATCATTTGGAACCTTCCGTTCCTCTAGAGACTTGCGGTACACGGCTGTCAGAAGGGGGGCAAGTTCTTTCGCGTACTCTGTGTAGAATCGAATTGGTATCCCGTCACGTCCAGTGGACTTTCCTCTGTTGAGTGATTCCAGTTGGTTTTCAATTCCTTGGAGACTTATTTCGATGTCAGGCAGCAGCAAGGCATACTCGCTACTTTTATCGAGTCTGGTTACCAGCAGAAACATATAAATGTATTAATACTCACATCCATTAATTCATAACCCTTATAGAATAAATGGGTAAAGGAAAGGATACAGGTGAAATAAATGAAAAAGCAGCAGCAGCCCTGTCCAGTAAACACTCACACAGGCAGTCCTGCTGTCTCCAGCTTCTGCTTGGGTGACAGCCAGCCAGATAGTGCCGAAGCACACTGCGGCCAGTCTCACCGTGTCGCAAGTCTCTGGCCAACACCATCTTGCTTCTTGTTGCCGTCCGCCAACGGCCGTTTCCACAAATGAGCTCTTTTGGTGGTAGATACTCGATCGCCGTCCAAAACCAGAATCCTCGTACTGCTAACTGGTCTGCGAAGGTTCACTCGGAGGCCCTTGTTCGCGATGCACGCGGCACAGCGCCGCCACCGAGCTGCTCAATCACGTACGCCCCGCAGCGGAGCGGGTTTCCTCACACCGTTTTCATTACTGTGTGCTGCTCTCAGTACTACGAGTTAGCTGTTTTTGTTTTTAATCTGGTGCACGAATTTTAGTGTTTCTGAAGTGTTATTTACAATGTAAGCATTTAAGTATAGCGGTGCATAGAGCATCTCATTATCTTGATCAAACTGAACAAAAATAAAATAGTTTTAAGGTGAATCAAGATAGGTATTATACAGGGCTTATGCACGTCAGATTGTGATAAACACTGTTGAACAGATTTTTCTGATCATACAATGTACACTTTCACGGCCGGTGTTGTCTTCAGTTGAAACTTCCGGGCTGAGAGGCCGTGGTCGATATATAAAATTTCCACCTAACGTTTCGTCTCCACCTGCGGGAGACATCTTCTGAGGTCGTCCGGCTACTGCCACTGAGGTCACATCGAAAAATCGGCCGTAGCTGAGCATGTTTTTCGAGATGGGAACCACGAAACTAAATTTAATGAGGCAAGCGTTCTAGCAAGAACATCCCATTATCATGCGCGAATGTATAGAGAATCAATAGAGACTCACAAACACTATAATAATTTTAATAGAAAAGAGGAAGTTTTTAAGTTAGACAAAATATGGATGTCGACGTCGCGCCAGCACAATGACAATCGATTACTCTTAATCGAGAAAGATGACGCCTTCCAAAGATAGGCATACCGTCGGCATCAAGTGACGAATGGTTGTGCCCTCTATGCGCTCTATAAATGCAACAGTACCCGGAGCCTTAGTGGCAGTAGCCGGATGACCTCAGAAGATGTCTACAGCACATGGAGACGAAACGTTGGGTGGAAATTTTATATATCGACCACGGCCTCTCAGCCCGGAAGTTTCAACTGAAGATTTTTCTGACTTTGTAAGCGAATTAAAATCCTGCCGGTGTACATATTACGTATCCCTGATTTTCACCATTGCAATAGCCTGTTCAGTAAGAAATATCAACAGCGCACACGAATGTTAGCCTGTTCAGTAAGTAATATCAACAACCCACACGAAGGTGGACCACTGCTATGAGCCCTGTAGCTAAGCAATCTTAACTGCATATTGAAAACAATTGGATCGACTAGGAAAGAGAAGGTGACGGCACAAAAGTTGGTTGAATACGAGAATAATCACCTACTTCATGTCCAAAAGCCCAAATCGTTTCTCAATAGGACGGCTGAAACATTGGTAGTTGTTGGAGAAGCGCAAGCCTTACCTCATTGGAAGAATACTAAAGAAATGCGCTTTATAGAAGCGCTATACGATACATTCATAAAATCGCTTGCCACGCTTGGACGTCTCCTGTTGCGAACGTAGGTGCCAGAAGGGTAGCGCATTCCATCGCAAGCTAATTATGTGTGAAACCATCACGGATATTATCGAAACCTAGTAGTGGAGACTCAGTAGTGGCATTGAGCATCACAGAGAAATTTAGTCACAATTCTGGTAGCGCATGCCCCAAGAACACGTGAATTTCATGGACGTTGACTCGGGATTGACACTGAAAGTCGTGTACAGTCTTACCGCAACTGTTCCTTCAGTGTACCATTACTGGCTGACTCAGGGAAAGGCCTACATCATGGCGGTACCAGAAGCGTCCCTACCGATAGGCGACCTGGAAATATAGATGTGGAACCCTGCAACAGCTGTCGCTAGTCACTTGTACGTTGTCTGCTGACGTCTGGATGTAATACGCTGTTCCACTGTCCAGATATTAAGAGCACTTCAGACAGCAATGTGTTGAGAACAGTTTTGGCTGGTGTACTAAGACTCGGCTTATTCCTGAGTAGCATAGCAGTCGTGGTTTGGAGCAAATTTCGGTTTACCTATTGAGAGCCATACTCATTTCATAAACCTCATACATGCAACACGTGTAAACCTGCTTACAATTCGGAGTTCACGATGCACATTATTCAATAAAGGTTATAAACAACATCAGGAGGAATGACGAACCCATTTGTTCATATGTTTCACTTGTATCCCTTCCGTTACCCATTTATCCTATAAGGGTTATGAATTAATGGATGTGAGTATTAATACATTTTATATGTTTCTGCTGGTAACCAGACTCGATAAAAGTAGCGAGTATGCCTTGGCAACTCAGCTTGGTGGAAAGGTAAAGCAAAGAACGGAAGGAAATCGGTTGTGTCCTAACTGTGTCAGCGCTAGTCCAGAACTCACTGGGGTCGGGTGGGTCACATGTAACGAGATTCCTCTCATCCTCCTATTCGAGAAAGGTGGAGGGCAGAAATCTCGTTACATGTGACCAACCAGTGACATCCGCACTAGCACTGACACATCGAATTTTCTAAAGAGGAACCGTTTCCGCAATGCGCGTTTTTCTACAGTCTTGCGTAGTTTTCGTAAGTAAACATGCACTGATGAACCAAATCACTATAACCAACTGCTTAACGACTTGTTTGTCCTACTTTCGAACGAAATACATCATTTATTCTGAGTATCAGGCATCCGATAGTTTGTTGGTATGTTTGCAACATCTCGATATAATCCAAAGTGTAGCAAAAATGTGATTCACACCAAATGCCGACATGTTTCCATTGATCGACGGTCGAATAACGATGGTCCCATGCCAACTGCAATCGTAACTGACAGCGTCGTTGGGGCATCAAGTGAACAGGTAGGGGCGGTCTGCTGCGGAACTCCTACAATGTATGATGATCATGGAAACATTTTTGTATACGCCAGTATTCTCCTCTTTCGGGAGAGATGCCACAGATCACCATCTACCCTACTTTACTGAGAAGAAAAGCCTCCGACCTATACGTTTTCTGAAGAGTCGTGGACGTCTAACAGTTTAGCGCGTAGAGGTAGTTTCACTGTTCTCCTATCTCTTTTCGTAGGTGCTCACAACAGTAGCACGTAAATATTCGACCAGCTTAGTCGTTTTCGAGATATTCAGAGGTTCTGCTAATAAAAATCTGCACTTTGTCAAAGTCGTTTGTCTCAATGGATTTTCCCAGTTTCAGCTCGCTAGGGTAATCCCCTATCCGCGTCTGCTCCGGTTACACACTTTCGTTACCTGGGCTGGTGCCCGCAACACCACGAGGCGGCATCCAACTTCGTGGTGGGCAGTGGTCATAATGTTTTGGCTTGTCAGCGTAAAGGCTCTCCGGAGCAGTCTTATCCATTTGAGGAACCAAGCATTTCAATGTAATATTATGTCTTATAGAAGTGCTTAATCCATTTATCCTGGTTTCGTTATCTTTCGATAACATGTCGTGGTCTCCTTTGAGTTCCTTGTACTTTGTTTTGCATGTTGAGAGTAGCTTAACAATGCAGATTTAGTTCCTTTCCAACTAGCACGACGCCTGAGAATGCTCCGAAGCACGGCGCATTATAAGCTCCCGTTTTGCTAACTTGATTTTGTACCGGGAAGTTATAGTAAAAGTCAGCTACTCACAGAGATACAGAGCGGGCAGCAATTGTTGCATGGCAGCGATTTTGCGTATTTAATGGATTACGAACAGGAAATGGGCAGAAAAGTTCTAACAAGTAAGAAATTCATAATTCTCAAAATTTTATTAGTCGCCTCTTACATAATTTGTTCGATGTGAGTACCGGAGACGTCGATGAGACATTGCATCCGTAAAACGAAGTGATCAACAGCTGCTCGCAGCAGTTCCTATGGAAAGTGAGAAACGTGTTCCTGTATATTGGCCTTCAGATAAGACGTGTCCCTGGTGAACGCGATATTTTAGATATCCCCATCCGAAAAACTCACATGGTTTTGAGATCAGGTAACGTTGCAGGCCATGCGTGTGAAAAAACCTCTAGAGATAACAGGTTCGTGGAAGGTTGAATGAAGCAATTCCTTCACTGGAAGAACGAAATGATATGTTGCCGCACCTTGCAGGAAAACAGTGATTTCCACACAATTGTGCTATTCCAGAGCAGGAACCACATGCCCTACGGGAAGTTCTGGATAACGTGTAGACGCCACTTTACAGCTGACAGGCCCCTGGGAGTATTCCCTTTAAAGATGAATGGACCGCGAATAAATGTTGTTGTGAATCCACACCATAGAGTCACGACTCCTCGTGCAGAACAAGCGGTTTCACAGTATCCTAGATTCAGCAGTTCTGTGTATTCACTGCACCCTGTAGTGGACAATGTGCCTTTTCACTCCATAGAATGTCGCCGAGCCATAGGTCATCAACTGCGATCCGTGATAGAAACCGAAGAACTAATGCAGAATGTGGCTCCGGATCATGAGGTTTCAGTTGCTACTCCGTCTGGATCTTGTATCGGTACCAGTGTAGAATAGACAGGAAAACATTTCGTCCTGTTGACCATGGTGTAGCCGATTCTCGTGACTATAGGAGCACCACCACTACCCGGGTAACACGCTGCATGGTCAGTTGACAGCAACTCGTCAATAACTTCGCCTTTGTTTTCTGTGTGTTACACCAAGCTCACTTGTGTATTTGAATTTCATTATCAACTCCTTTAAACCATTGAATGTCTTCGGTTCTCTTCTCAGACCTTTCATTTAGCAATACTCTCCCAATGCGATACTTTTAATTGTTTCCACTCACATAAAACATTTCCACTAACTGTATACGGTCTCTGTTCTTAATAGCCATACTGTTCACCAACATTATGGCTTGTCAAATGACAGCGCGACTACTACGGTTTCAGGTTCGAATCCTGCCTCGGGCTTGGATGTGTGTGATGTCCTTAGGTTAGTTAGGTTTAAGTAGTTCTAAGTTCTAGGGGACTGATGACCTAAGATGTTAAGTCCCAAAGTGCTCAGAGCCATTTGAACCATTTGTCAAATGACAGCGTGGATGAAACCTCCTGGCAGATTAAAACTGTGTGTCGGACCGAGACTCGAACTCCGGAACTTGCCTTTTGCGGGCAAGTGCTCTACCAACTTTTTTTTTCATTTTGTTCAGTATTTTTCCTTGCGTTTGATCCGGGCGGAGGTCACAACACATCTGTTCAAGTTGATCGTTGATTTCTTTACTCAGTATTTTTATTACAGAGGGCGAGCAGCCCTCTGACCAAATACGCTTAGGTACCGTGCCGGCAATCAACTGAGCTACCCAAGCAATCAGCACACACTCCGCTGCAGAGTGGAAATCTCATTCTGACAGCGTGGATGTCGCACCGCCATAGAAACAGTGTATAGCGCCAGATTTGTACCTCGTGGTTAGAACTGGAACTAATTTAGTTTCCAACGTAAATCGGTTCCACATTAACACTTTAGCATATCTACTGAGTTTCACTGCCATACGATAATTACGGCCCACACAGGACCATCCATGAGTAGATGCACTTCAACTGTAATCATCCGCTGATACGTCATGAACTATGGGGCAATTATCGTGTTAAATGCATTATTTTTTTAACTGACGAACCGTTGTGTCTGCGTTAGTGCTTCTGTCGGTTATGTACTTACATTTTCTTAATTTTTACAGTTTCGACGTAGAATCGATGTGCATGCTGCAGAGCGTTATATTATGTAATTAATAAGAACCTATATGCACGCAGAATTGGATTTAGATTTTTAACAGAATTACTGCAGCCCTCTTGTCTGACACAATACCATTCACTGCTCTCTCTGTCACTTCACTGATTGCCTTAATTGAAGTAGATTTTAACAATGAACGTACTCCGCTCTCTCACTGTGCGAATGCGGGTGTATTAAATGATCCTTGCCCGTTCGTTTTGTGACTTCAATGTCTCGAATGCGAGGCATATTCCATGTGTGACAGAATTAATGCTTCCTTCACATCCATTTGTGATGACTGTTAAGGCACGCTGTATCTGATGTGTAATTACAAAGTGGACACAAATGAGTACCTCTGCTTATTTTTGGAATACTGTGGAACTGTCTGTATTTATAATCAAAAATCTTTAATTCTCCGTACATGATTTGTAAACCACGCATTCAAATCCCCATTATTTCAGACATGCCTAGCCTTAAACAATAATGGAAGTGAAACCTACATGTGTCTCGAAACAAACTAAGATTCAGGTTAAGAGACGTGCCATGAAACAATTCTAAATTCACCATCCGTCATACCAACTTCTACCGCATATTTGCTTAAATGAAAATTATCTGTTGTGCAAAATCAATAATTATCTGCTTTTCTTGATTGTATGTAAGTACCTAAAGCGATTCTCTTGTACAAGCATGATATATAATATAGACAGATCAATATATTTTCGTTACTTTCCTTTTTAAATGATACTAATTTCTTTATAGAGCATATATAATAGTCTGACTGTGGAACATGTAATCTGTTGTAAGCCAAGTTAGGTCATAAAAATGGTATGACTTGAACTTCAAATGAATAGAGTGAGTGTCACGAATATATTTATAAAATTAACATCCGTCTTTTGTCTAAAACCTTTCACCTGTCACTTCTCCCTTCATCTTTCCTCCTCCTGGCCTTGCATGGTTAAGACGTATATGTAAATATAATTGCGTTTTAATAATAATAAGTATCAAATTAATCACTAAAGCAGCATTCCTGTCCAAGAGGATACCAGTATCAAACGTAGGCCTTAATCTGAGGAAATAATTTCTGAGAATGTACGTTCGGAACAGAGGATTGTATGGTAGTAAAACAAGGACTGCGGGGAAACAGGATTAGAAGAAAATCAAAGTGTTTGAATTGTGGTGCCACTAAAAACTGTTCAAAATTAAGTGGACTGATAATGTAACAAATGAGGAAGTTCGTTGTAGAATCTGCGAAGAAAGCATTATGTGGAATACACTTGCAAAAATAAGGGACAGGATGATAGGACATCTATTAAGGCATCAGGGAATAACTAGGTAACTAGAGAAAACTGTAGTGGGTAAAAGCTGTAGAGGGTAAAAACTGTAGAGGAAAACACAGACCGGAATATAGACAGCAAGTAATCGAAGACGTAGGATGCTGCTCTGAGACGAAAAGATTGGCACAGAAGAGGAATTCATGGTGGGCCGCATCAAACCGGTCACGATATTGGTGACTGGAAAGATCATTAAATTTTTTCCATCATTGTATGATTTTTTTATTATTTTATGCTACTGACATGCTTTTCATATGTTAGTAACAAGGTCTATAACGATATGCTGGTGAGACTTAATGTATGACTAATAATAACAGGCTTGCACAGTGTTTGCTTAGTCACCATTACGGCTGTCTCATTAAGATCGCTACGAATCGGAGTAATTATTCAGGACCTCCTTGATGTTTGACTTATGAAGTACGACTTGCTAGTGCCAACAATATTGGCGTACTTGAGATGTTCAAAACTGACTCCGTCACGAAAGTAGAAAAACTCAAGCCAGTTATTCTCAAGCCGGTTATTCTCAAGCCAGTTATTCCAGAAACATATAATATTACGTGCGAATTTAAAATTTTCTGTTCATCGTAAACTTAAGTCTCCAGTAACGTTAAAATAATCAACATGACTTAGGCGGGAGTGCACGTCGATTATCAGTTCGTGAATAACTGAACGAGAGGTGAAGTCGATAAAGAAATTTAATACGAATGCTAACCTCTACATTAAGTAAGTTTTGGTGTTCGAGTTACATCGCCTGCTTTCAGTAACTGTACTTCGCCAGCCGTTGTGGCTGAGCGGATCTAGGCGCTTCAGTCTGGAACCGTGGGATCACTACGGTCGCAGGTTCGAAGCCTGCCTTGGGCACGGATATGTGTGATGTCCTTAGGTTAGTTAGGTTCAAGTAGTTCTAGATTCTAGGGGACTGATGACCTCAGATGTTAAGTCTCACAGTGCTCAGAGCCATTTCAACCAACTGTACTTCCTGTTTTGCAGCATTACAATGCCATACGACATAACGCCAGTAACGTGCCATGGTATCGCACATCGCTTACAGACGGTCTATTGTTTTGTAAGTTCATGATGGACTGACACTGTGTAGCGGACCCAGACTCGCAGTCTAATCCTTTCCTGTTTCATGTAATCCACTTAGCGTCTCTGATACTGAGCCACTACTGACGACGCGCCCCAGCAGCTTCTTTCCTGCCACTACACGGCTTCTGCTTCAAAATTCACAAAAGCACCCCTATATACATCATTCGGCAATTATTCCTGCAAGAAAAGGTTTTGCAGGCCAACGGCTTAGTAACAGGGCCCATATATTACTAGCCTAAATAGTAAAATATCATCGCGTGGTTTTTTGTGAACTTTCCAGAGCGTTTTATTGTGTGCATCATGATACTCTCTTTGGAAAATGTAAGTTATATAGAACTGATGACCTTATATACAACTGGTTTCCTTCATAGTTTACAAATTGAATGCTAGAAGCTGAGCTGAATAATTCGTCGGTGCAAGGGTAGAATATTTTAGTGAATGGTGAGAAATCACGAAGGGAGTCCTACAAGGTTCAATATTGTGTCCACTACTATTCGTTATTTGCACACACACACACACACACACACACACACACACAAAGAACAATGATGCGCCACGAACTAATTATCAGAATGGGGTGGGAATTTTTAGAAGTGAAGTACATATACAGACAAACAAATGATTACAACTTAGAAAATTAGGTGATTTATTCAAGAGAAAAAGCATCACAAATTCACTAAGTTAATAATGCGTTGGTCCATCTCGGGTCCTTATCCAGACATTTATTCGGTTTGACATTGGTATTGATTGATAGAGTTGTTTATGTCCTCCTGAGGGATATATAGCACGGAATACTGTTTAGTTGGAGCACTAGATCATCAAAATCTTTGTATAACAAATGATAGTTTGCAGTCTTCGTTGGGCATCTACATACTCATACAGGTTAATTAGCTAAAGGTGTAGCCAATGGAGTAGTACAATATTCCTGAATACACCTAAGCGCACAAGGAAAATGAGAAGCTAGTGCCACCGCCACTTTTACCATAAACTTAAGAGGATGCCCGCCCCAAGAAAACTGTTCCACATCAGGAGTTGACGCCTATCAGTAAAGACCTTAATAACTTGTACCAAAAATAGGAAAGGAGGATAGAGGGACAGTATTGTTATTATATTTTACTACTTTTTTTATTTTTCTATTTTTAGTTTATTTTACTTTTTCACGTTTTATTTTTGTAATCTATCTCCGTTGCACCAGAACCTCCGCACCAAGACTTGTGATCGTTTTCAAGGTCAGTGTGAGAAAATCCATGTGGTGGTGACACATAAGTAGATCCTCGCAAGTGTGTTCAATAAACGTTGACGGGAGAAAATCAGTCAAATGGGAGAAGGAACGTATGTCAGCAGCTCCTAGTATGGATGATCCAGCTGAGAGGGAGTTGCAGAAAGCACTCCGGTTAAAGTTCGAGATGTTTTGTTGGCACTTAGGGTTCTTGGCAACTGCGCATTGTCGGTCGTTAAGGTACTGTCAAAAATCGAGATCTGATTGGTCTCCACCACCGAACAGGTAGTGGACAGTATGCCTGCCAATCCAAGTCACTGAGTGGATCTTTGCCTGAGGGAAACAGTCTGTGTCAGGGAAGAGAAGCATTTGTGTTTTGATGCTGTCAGGGAGCTTGAATATGATGAACGCCAACATCTGTCGGAGGAAACGCCAAACATCGCTCCTTTCGCCAGAGACAAGTCGCATTGTTGTCTTGAACACCACACGTGGGACAAAAGGGTGAAGCCGCCAGATGTCTTTACTGGAGACGCGGCTGGCCCTATTAACTGTCATGTACCAGGTGGATTAGACATCTGACACGAGACTATGGGCATTCACCGCTGCCCCTCCCCCTCCCCCGCCCCCCGTCACCTATACAGTTTCACCGGAAGAGGGGGTATTTTTGTTCCATCAATTCGGCAGAAGCCGTGACTGTAGTGAGGAATACACAATCTTGGTCGTCGGTAGATGTGGATGGAGAAGCACGGACAGGAGATAAACTGTATCAACAAATAGACAGCCCAAGTAGAAAAAGGGTATTGAGATGTCTGTCAGTGGCACTGAAGCAACTGATGAATCCGGGGCAACGCCGTCATCAATAGGCTGGTAAGGGAAGCCGGAGTATTTCGCCACATCTTAACATACATGATTACAAAAAGGGTTGTGGCTCGATGTTGGACAAGACTGAAGCCTCCTTTACCCTTTGGGAGAGCGAGCGACTCACAAAGGAACCTAATGCGGCCAATTAGCTATTGATGACGGGATGTGGAAAGTCTGGGCCACATGTGGGATTCGCGGTGCGACGTAAACATTAGCATACGAGGTCTATTACGACATAACCAGGTTACGGAGTCGATGGTCAAGGAGCTCCGCCCAGATTGGGCGTAACAAGCACCTACGGTTAAGGGGCATAGATCGCCACAAGTAGGCCGTTAAGTCATTGATCTGACATCTTATCACATCGTACATCATCAGAAGACGTATGCATTCATCGGGGACCGACGTCCTATAGGCAGCGTGCGAGATTTATGAATGTTTATGACGCTGCCGGAACCAGAATAATAGGACTCCACCCACTCCAAAGCTGCTTGAACTTAACTTCCGATGCACATGAGGAGGATCTGGTCGTCGCGTAGGTCGTGCAACAAAAAGTGTGGCCGAATATTGTTAACCCAGAGAGGAGCTGGTGAAGGCCACGAAGTAACAGTTCCATAGTGAGAGGGTAAAGTATTACGGAGAGACGGCATCCTTGCAGCACCGGTCGTTTTATCATCATTGGCACGTAGAACTACCGTTGTAGATGATCCGAAATGTCACGCACTGTAGCAGACAAAGTGTTACCTATATAAAGCTGTATGGCAGTCCTATACTCTGCTGCTGCCAGACATGGGTGACCAACACTATCGAATACCTGGCTGAAACCATAGGAGCCGAAGATCACCATCATGCGCCACGTCTACACAAAGGCGATCACGTCCCGGTGTCGACATAAGGTAGTCTGGATGTTGTGATCACCTCCTAAAGACGTATGTTCATGGGAGACAGTGAAGCGGCTGACCTTTGAGAGATGTGCTTTAAAGGTCGAGTGAACATCAGACTTCAGGAGATAGTATGGATGATCCACTGATACAGGTTCCACCGTTTAGTATATGGACAGGAATGAGCAACCCTTTCAGGAACACACCAGGAAGCTGTACAGCAGGGGACATCAGGTCACAGCATATCTCCATCCAGGCTGGCGTCAGTAATCGCCGTTAGGTCTCGTAGAACTCTAGTAGGAGACAGACAGATTCTGCTGACTTGTGAGGCTCACCAGCCAGTGTAGCTGCTGTGACCTCCTCCACTGTCACCTACACAAGTAATTCCAACTACGCGTCTCGCGGTGCCATAAGTAAGGCAAGAAATCTCCTCAGTTGTTTTCAGGATATGAGAAGGTCTGTGAACAGTTGACTGTAGTGAGAACGACGCCAAATCTTATGTTGCGTAGTGACCCAGCGATCAATGGCCAGAGTTATGGCATGAATCAGCGCCCATTGCCGGTGCTGGCGTTCAATGATTACACATCGATGGCCCTTTGTGGTCCATTCTATCCATGGTGCACAGACAAACAATCATCTTTTAGAGGTGATACCTCGTGAGTGCCGTGATCTGTGACTTTGCATGGTTCACTGCATGCTTTGAGCAGGCAACTGCGGCACTGTGAAACACTCATGCAGAATGCTGTAACAAAAATCTAATGAGAACAGCCTCCACGTAGCGACCTCCCTGCCATGACCAGTCAGAGCCATCATACATGCCAGCTTCACACGTAGTAGCCGCCAAGATAGCGCGGATGGGTAAAGCCCGTGTTGCCTCCATGACCTGTCGGCAGTCAGGCGAATGTAGGAGTGTCATGTTCAATTTTCAGTGGCGTCGCCCATTCCGTACCATCTGCCAGCGCGAGGTGACGGTGGATATATACCCCACATGGCCAACAGGCTATATTTTAGTGACCTGTGTGTCCCAAGCAATGGAGCGAGAACGATAGACGCTATCAATGTGGCTAGACGAGTGGCTTGTATAGCGCATGAAACAATCCCTATCATCATGTGCATATTCTCATGTGTCAATAATTTGTAGATCCGTTATAACAGTGGTCAACATTGCACATAGAGTCTAGTGTGGCAATTAGTGCTTCAGCGCCTGGGTGGAGTTAAGAATCCCCACTGATAACGTGTGTCCACTGAAAATGTGTCCTGTAATTCAAAAGGTTTGACGATGATCTCTCCATCAGCAAAAGATCCCGCAATAGCCTCCACTCCAGTCTCAAGCGGGAGGTGGCCATGAGAAAAAAGATTGACTAAGCAACGCATGGATAACTTCTTACGAGTCGGTGTGTGGAATTTCAGAAGCTTGAACGTGGTATGGAAGCTAGAAAATCTGAAGAGGAAATTTATGGGCTCAGCCTGGATATAGTAGGAGTCAGTGAAGTGAAATGGAAAGAAGGCAAGTATTTCTGGTCAGATGAGTGTAGGATAACAGCAACAGCAACAGAAAATGGTGTAACGGGAGGAGTATTCATTATGAATAGGAAGATAGGGCAGACAGTGTGTTACTGTGAACAACTGAGTGGCAGGATTATTCTAATCAGAATCGACAGCAAACAAACACAAACAGCGATAGTTGACGTATACATGCCGACGTCGGTAACTGAAGACGAAGAGATAGAGAAAGTATACGAAGATATTGAAAGGGTATCATAGAACATAATGGCAAATGAAAATCTGATAGTCGTGGGGGACTGGAACGATGTTGTAGGGGAAGGAGTAGAAGGAAAGATTACAGGAGAATATAGACTTTTGAACGAGGAATGAGAGAGGAGAAAGACTAATTGAGTTCTATAATAAATATCAGCTAGTAATAACAAATGCTTTGTTCAAGACTCACAAGAGAAGGAGGTATACTTGGAAAAGACCATGGGATACGGAAGATTTCAGTTAGTTTACATCGTGGTCAGACAAAGGTTCCGAAATCAAATACTGGATGTAAAGCGTACTCAGCAGCAGATATAGACTCAGATCACAATGTAGAGGTGATGAAGAGTAGGCTGTAGTTTAAGATATTAGTCAGTAAGAATCGACATCCAAAGAAGTGGGATATGGAAGTACTAAGGAACGTCGAGATATGCTTTAAAATCTCTAAGGCTATAGGCACAGAAACCACGAATAGCTCAGTCGGCAGCTAAATTGAAGAGAAATGATCTGTAAAAAGGGCAATCACAGAAGTTGGAAAGAAAAAGATAGGTACAAAGAAGGTAACTGCGAAGAGACCATGGGTAACAGAAATAATACTTCAGCTGATCAATGAAAGATGGAAGTACAAATATTTTCAGGGAAATTCAGGAATAGAAAAATGCAAGCAACTGAGGAATGAAATAAATAGGAAGTGCAGGGAAGCTAGGACGAAATGGATGTATGAAAACTGTGAAGAAATCTAAAAAGAAATGATTGTCGGAAGGACTTAATCAGCATATAGGAAAGTCAAAACAACCTTCGGTGAAATTAAAAGCAAGGGTGTTAACACTGAGAGAAGAGCGGGGATAGATGGAAAGAGTACACTGAAGGCCTCTATGAGGGGAAAGATTTGTCTGATGTGATAAAACAAAAACAGGGCTCGATTTAGAAGAGCTAGTGTATCCCGTATTAAAATTATAATTTAAGAGAGCTCTGGAGGACTTAACATCAAATAAGGCAGACGGGATAGATAACATCCTATCAGAATTTCTAAAATCATTGGGAAAAGTGGCAACAAAACTACTATTCACTTAGGTATGTAGAAGGTATGAGTCTGGCAGTATACCGTCTGAGTTTCGGAGAAACATTATCCACACAATTTCGAAGACTGCAAGAGCTGACAGGTGCGAGAATTATTGCACAGTCGGCTTAACAGCTCATGCTTCCACGTTGCTGATAAGAATTGTATAGAGTAGAGTGGAAAAAATTGAGAATATGTTAGATGACTATGAGTTTGGCTTTGGGAAAGGTAAAAGCACCAGACAGGCAAGTCTGACGTTTCAGTTGATAATGGGAGCAAGAGTGAGGAAAACGTAAGAGACATTCATAGTATTATCGACCTAGCAAATGATTTCGATTGTGTAAAATGGTGCAAGATGTTCGAAAAGCTCAGAAAAACAAGGGTAAGCTATAGGGAGAGACGGATAATATACAAGTATTGTAACAAGGCCGGTCCCATTCCAAAATACCGTTATCCATGATGGCGGCCATGACGTCAGAGTCATTATGAAATGTTTTCATAACACCGTCACCATTCCAAAGCATCGTTAGTCGACAACAACAAGGTCGCACGCAGTGTATCCGGCACGTGTTGACTCTCTAGTCTTTATTACCGTAGCGGGTTGTGACATAGAGAGAGATAGCACCATCTCTCTCTATGTCGCAACCCCGCGCATACATACACGCGCTAGGCAGGACCTATATAAGTCAATGCACGACCTACCTCACTCTCACACTGCTCGTATACTTCATTCATCCAATACTTGTCACGTCTTCGTAATTAAACGTGTAAAAATGAAACGATCACGAACCGCCAGTGACAGCAGCAGCAGCAAACGTGCTCATGTGGACGAAGTTCCATTCCCTGGTAAGTAAATTTTCAGTATTCTGATATCTACACCCTTTAACTCTGTGTATGAGTGCTACATATCTTTTATAATGCTCTCTATAAAGATCGCTCCTCCACTTGTTCTGTGTGTGTTCCGGCTTACGTTTTTTACCCTTTCGAATCTCTCTCTCTATAAAAATTGCTTATCCACGCCTTTTTTTTAACCTCTAACTTGGGTGTCTGAATCTTTTATTTTTAGTGTTACATTTGTTTTGTACTGCTCTCTATAAATATTGTTCATCCACGTGTTGTATGTTACGTGTTATACCCGTTTTCGATCTCTCTCTGTAAAGTTTACTAAGTCTTTTAACGGATTCTATGTTTGTGTATGTGTTAAGTCTTATATCCGTTTTGGACATCTCTATGTAAAGAATGACTTTCCACGTGTTGTATGTGTTATAATTAATTTACCGTATCCGCCATAAAGATAGAGCTTCCACGTGTTGTGTATGTGTTATATTCGTTGTGCAGTGCTCTTTGTAAATATTTCATTTCTTTCCTTTTTTTTTTTTTTTAAATTTGCTGGTCCGCTTATTTCTCTATCACTTAACTGAAAGCACACTTCCCTTTCCATAAGCGATATTATATTCAGTCTTCTCCATCTTTCTAGATTTCTTCCGGCAAATCACGGCTGATCTAGACAATCAGATCGAGATGGAAAGGGCTCAAGCGCAGCTCGAATGTAAGTACATTTATAATACAATCATACTTCTTAAACTTAAATAATTTCATCTAATATATACCCGTTTACTGATTGTATACATTTAGTCCTCATAAGCCGGTCTTTTCTTTGTAGATGCGCCTGATTCAGCATTCGGTTCAACCACCCAAAACGTTCAAGGAGGCGGCGATAGCGTTCAAACGGCGCCCGCCACACAGGACACTCAGTCTTTAGAGGAGGAGGAGACCAACCTGCCTGACCCGTTTGAGGAAGAGATCAACCTACATGAGTGGTTTGAGGATCTACTTGATTTTGGCAATGAGTTGCTCAAACCATGGAGTCAGAGCGGAGAAGGTGAATAATTTTGAACATTAACATTCCTTCACATAACCACCATTATCTACTCTTATTGTTATTATTTATCGCTCTTTTAAATATAAATCACTAAATTAATTTTTTTCCTTATTTATCTTACAGGTATATCACACGGCGTAGGCCGTGTTCCTAGAGCGGTGGCTGCGGGGGCGGGACTCGGGCGCACCGAACCGCAAAGACACGCCGCGCCTTGCGTAGCCCCTATAAGGGCTTCGCGGGAGACGGATGCAGAACACGCGCCAGCTCCTCCCCCCAGCGCTGTCGCAACCGTTTGGCTGCGCAGCCCGTCCGCCGTCGCCACAGCCTGGCCCTTCAAACCGGCTGTCACCCCCTCCTCCTCTAGAAGCAGCAGCTCGCCGCCGCCGCCCACGCAAAGTATGCGTTCCGAGACGTATACCTCTCCCCGCAAATGATGATGATTACGATCACCCATCACCAGCCCATTCATCTATCGGGTGGACTCCTAGTTGTAGCAACAGTAATAATAGTAATTTCCTTATGGCTTGCGGTAGTTCTCTCCCCCGTCCTATCGATAACGAATTCGATCAGAATGACGGTGTAATGACTGCCTTAGAATACTCAGCAGTTGCTAGAGCGTTTGAGGGGCGAATCTCTTTCACCAGAATTGAGAATCCAGGCGGGAGGTATCGCGATCCTGTAAGGTTTTTGGAGGCGTGCCTCCCCGTCTTGGAGACCGAGCTCCTCAAACTCTTAGAAGATCCGGAATTTAACGCCTTTAAATGCAGTGCTGTGTTATGCTGTGAACTGAGTCCCCCCCCCCCCCCCCCCCCCCCTAAACATCAAGGTGACGCGGAGACGGCTACTCTGCATTATATATGGGGTGACAATGGCGTTATTTCTCGGAGCACATCGATTGCTGAGTGGTATCGAGAATCCACCTTGAGCGCTATTATGGCCCGATTTTCCGAGATGGAAGTACGTGGATCCGCTAAAGCGCTCAGCAGTATACCACACCTCGACATCCATATACATGTCTATGATCCAATGAATGGAGGGTCCAGTTATATTAAACTCCCTATAGATATTGAGAAAAAGCAAGCATGCATTAATGTTCAAAATAAGTATGATAACGCGTGTTTTGCATGGTCAGTCCTGGCTTGCGAGAGAAATTACAATTACAAACATCATCCCGAGCGTCCCAGCAGTTACAAAGTCAAAGATATTAAGAGACAGTATAACTTTGACGGAATAGAGTTCCCTTTTAGAATCCAGGACATACCTAAGTTTGAGGCTCAGAATACCGCAATATCGGTCCACGTTTATGGCCTGGAGAAGAAAAGCAAGTCAGATGAGCAGAACAAGCATACAGTAGTAGGCCCCCTCCATTTCTCAAAATTTACAGGTGAGCGAGAGTTGCATGTCAACATGCTGCTCTTCTCCGAACGTGATAATTATCACTACGTTTGGATCAAAGACATGTCCCGACTCATTTCCTCCCAGTTAAGTAAAAATGATCATAAACAACATATTTGTATAAGGTGTTTGAATTATTTTTCATCTCAAGAGTTATTAGCAACACATCTATTAGATTGTGCATGCAAGGACCCGGTACGTGTTGTTATGCCCACTGAGGAAAATAACTTCATTAAATTTAAAAATGCTCACCACCAGCAGCGTTGTCCTTTTGTTGTGTACGCCTATTTTGAATGCTTGCTGGCTCCTATTACTCGTTGTGAAGGGAACCCCTTAGCCTCACACACAACCTTCACACAAAAACACGTACCTTATGCGGCTGCGTTCCAAGTTGTATGCGCATATGATTGTAAACTTAATAGCTATCAGTCTTATGTAGGGAACGACCCGGCGGTTTGGTTTCTCACAGAGCTTGAAAAACTTTCTTGGCTAGTTCACAAGCTCTACAGCATCAATATTCCCATGACCAAATCAAAGGAAAATGATGACTTGTATGAAAAGGCTGTTAATTGTCATATTTGCGGGCTGGTCTTAGATAGAAAAGCGGAGACTCCTCGTAGAGACCATTGTCATCTTACGGGTAAGTTCCGCGGTGCAGCCCACAAAGCATGCAACTTGAAGTATCAGTTACCTACACACATACCCGTCTTTTTTCATAATCTGAGCGGGTATGACGCTCATTTTCTCGTTGAGCACTTGGCTAAGTTCGGTATGAAGAATGATCAGGTCAATATCCTACCTGAAAGTGTTGAAAAGTACATTTCTTTTTCAAAACGAATGACGCCGAAAATTACGCTCCGCTTCCTTGACTCTCTACGATTTATGCAAACTTCGCTTCAGAAACTGGTTGAGACTTTACCTCAGAATGATATGCATATCACTCGATATGCATTTACCGATGAGGAAAAGTTTTAACTTGCGACGAGGAAAGGAGTTTTCCCGTACGAGTATCTTGATAGTATGGCAAAACTCAATGAAACCAGGCTTCCCGACATATCTTCTTTTACCAGTACTCTCACTGGCGATACCATAACTATCACAGATTATGAGTATGCCGTTAATGTCTGGCAGGAATTCAACATCCCCAATTTGGGAGAATATGCAAGGTTATACATGGACACGGACGTTCGTTTGCTTGCAGATGTTTTCGAAAAGTTCCGGAGTGTATGTATGACCACGTACTCTCTGGACCCTGCCTTTTATTACACGGCACCTGGGTTGTCCTGGGACGCTATGCTCAAAAAAACGGATTGCAACATTGAACTTTTGACTGATGCTTCAATGCTTCAATTTTTTGAGCGAGGGATCCCCGGTGGACTTTGTCAATGTGTTCACAGACACGCCAGGGCAAATAATCCGCGGATGGGTGTCGAGTACAACGCATCCCTTGATTCTAGTTACATTTTGTACTTAGATGTTAACAATTTATATGGGCATGCTATGAAGCAACCGCTGCCGGTTGCCGGGTTCCAGTGGGTGCCTGAAGACGAATTGAAGGGATTAGGTGGACAGATAATGGGTCTTGCGGCCGATTCTGATGTAGGGTATGTGCTTGAGGCAGACATCGCGTACCCTAATAATTTGCATGGAGAGACAAGCGACTTGCCGTTATGTCCAGAGCAACAAATTCCACGAGGAAGCACCATCCTTAAACTGATGGCCACTGTTGGGGATAAGCGGAGGTATATTATTCATTATCGTAACCTCCAGCAGTGTCTCAGATTAGGAATGGAGCTCATTCAAATCACCCGGGTAATCTCCTTCAAGCAATCCCCCTGGTTGAAGGAGTATATTGAACTAAATACCGAAAAGAGGGCGGTAGCGAGTAATGATTTTGAAAAAGACTTTTATAAATTAATGAATAATTCCATTTTCGGGAAAACTATGCAAAATGTAAGAAATGAACGCGATATTGTTATTAGAACCGCATGGGAAGGGCGTTACGGCGTGAGAAAATGTATAGCCAGGCGAAATTTTAAGCGTGCCACCATCTTCAATGAAAACTTTGTTGCTTTGGAGAGGTCGAAGACTGCAGTAAAGTTTATGAAACCCATCTATTTGGGGATGTGTATACTCGATATCTCCAAATTCTACATGTACCGATTCCACTATGAGTTTGCGAAACCTCATTTCGTAGATCCAAAATTACTTTATATGGATACAGACAGCTTTATCTACTGGATCAAGAACTGTGATCCATATGAAGTAATTAGGTGCAATGGTAAAGAATTCGACACCTCTCCTTATGAGGTCAATAATCCTTATGGTATTGTTCCACAGAACAAGAAGGTTATCGGTTTCATGAAAGACGAGTCGAATGGTTTACCAATTGTAGAGTTTGTGTGACTGAGATCGAAAATGTATGCATATCGCACAGTAGACGGGAGCACTCTGAGACGGGCAAAGGGTGTTAGACGGATCGCGTCTCGTGCGCTTACGGTCGAGGACTACTTGCAGTGCCTGTACGGTCGTAGCGTTGAAGGCGCTCATCCACACATGGTTCAACAAACTAGCATTCGATCACGAGCTCACGAGGTGTACACTGTGCTGCAGTCTAAAGTCGGACTGTCTCCTCATGACGATAAAAGAGTCATTTGTGAGGATGGGGTGGGAACCCTCCCATACTCACACTATTTACTTGAAACGAAAGTAGGGGTGGGGGACTCTGGTTGAGTGATAGAGAGGGAATGAGCGTGTGAATGTTACGAATGTGGGCTATGCGTGGAAATAGTATGGCTCTTTTATCATAGTGTAAATAGTTGATGAGAGTGTTTTGTTGCGTGTATCAGTTTGCGTGCTTCCATGCATGTCTGAGTGTGCGAATGAGCGCGAACTTGTGTTAAGTGTGTGTGTATGTAAATATAATCATTATTTTTTCAAAGAAAATCATAATAAATAAAATTTAAAAAAAACTTATTTAAAAGTCTTTATATCTACATATTGCTGACCATTATTAATATATATATATATATATATATATATATATATATATATATATATATATATATATATGAAAAGGCTATAAATTTAGCCAAAAAACTTCTGTATGAACAAAAAAAATAATAAAATTTTCTCACGTAATATATGCATCACTTCTAGTCATTATAGAGCTTAGATTTTAGTTTGTAAGTTTCACCTACCGCTAGCCACCCAGTCAGAACTAGTTTTTAAGTGTATGAGTTCCACTAATTAAATTCTTTCTATATGTTCAATTGCTTGTTCTAGCGGAAAATGTTTCTAGACGTCCACTTTAAAGAAAAATATATATGTTCACCTTGTTCTTGTAGTTGAAAATCTTTAAATCGACTTACTTGGAAAAAATATATATTCAATTTGTTGTTGTTCTTTTCGAAAATGTTTAGAGCCATTGACTTGAAACCGATAGATTTGGTATTAATTAAAAGTGCTTTGTTTTTCTGGTGAACTTCATTAGCGATATTAGTTACTTTGTAAGATAGGGTAGTACCTCTGCATTAGCTTTAAAATTATATATATAATTTATCTGAGGAGAATGCTTATATATATTTCTTAATTATCTAAAATTGTTAAAAAAATTATCTAAAAAGATGTGGAATTTCAGATTTTTGGTTAAAAACCAATCTTATATCTGTAAACTCATATTTATATATAATGTGAAAAATGTTAAATTCTGAATTCAATAATAAACTCAGTTATTTCCTTCTAAAAAAATGTTGTTATTATTTGATACCCTAATAATGATTATTCTTTTTATTAAAAATATTATAAATTTGTTTATGTGTGTATGCAGAATACGTACATACAGTCACATCGCACTGCATAAAGTTATAAGGTTTCCTGCTTTTAATCACAAGTGCCGGGCTTCTGCTAGTTGTCACGAACACACACAGCCCACTGCGGCGCTATCTCTTACAGTCCTACGTCAACAGATACTTTAGAGATCGTAATCTGACGCATCGCTTTCCACAGCGGCCGCGAGGCCGGCAACTGGTGCAACCCCCTACCAAGCGTCAGCGGCTGCGCGTGTCTGTCGATTTCGACGGAGGCCGCGAGATCGGCATCTGACGCATCCGCGCCTAACTATGACAGTAGGCTCATTCCACGTCAAAGGCCGGGGTATGTGTCTCTCTCGGACAGTTCCCTTCATATACAATATAAAAAGAATAAACTTACAGTACTAGGGACGTTGGATGTCATAGAAAGAAAAAACACTCAATCTTATAAATTATTATTTATTTATAATAAAAGTGAAAAGTAATTTTACATTCTCATATGCAGATACAAAAGCACTTTTTTGGTAATCGTTCTTCAGTCGATGTATGGATGGACATCCGTACCATTCAAGGTCTTGAATAGATGCAAATTTAAATATTTGACGCATCCAGGAGGTTTTGTCCTTTCCCTTCACGTAAACGATGGTGTCCTTGTGATCGAATAATTTAAGAGCGATCACCACATCTTTATAGGGTATGCCGGGATTATCCCAGTGAATTCCATGATAAAAATTAGTTAACCACAATGCACTGGTCCGTGTTTTACAAGATTTCACTTGCGTGAACGGTCTTGGTGATCGAATATTTGCGGAGAAGGTTTCAATTATTCCTGCGTCTTGTGTGTAGGTCACAAAAGCAACTTGTTTAAATACGAACTGTCTTCGCTCTCCATCATGGAATCCTTGAACATCTGCAATGATCTTCACAGGCTGAGTTGCCATCGTCAAATGATCAATGCACAGGACAGCATATTTTCATTTATACAGCTCGTTGCACAACACCTGTGAGCGGAGAGAAATTGATTATTCTGTCGTGTAGGACTAATGCATATGCAGCGGTGTGTTCTGGGAAATTTGTCGATGATTCAAATTCAATTCGAACGTCTATAGGTCCAGACTTAATTATCTCATTCTGTTTAGAGCAGTCTATTACAATGATCGGTGAAATCTCTTTGAACTTACGAGGACTCAGTAGACACCCCCCTCCCTCCCCTTCAGCAATTTCATAGTAAGAAGGACGAAACCTTGCATACATGTCATACGCGAGGCTGTATACATTTTCATTCCATTGCAGATGTAGATTGTCATATGGGTAGAATTCTGAATTGAGGTAGACTTTGGCGTTAGTTAACTTGCAGTTATCGAACACGGTGGAATCGTTTGATGTATTTGCTCTTCTATCAGTCTGAAACGCAAGTATAATGAATCTGGGTGTCTCGATATGACTGGAGGTCTTAATAGCCCATGTTTGTCTGCTCGCGGTCGGTAACACTGGATACTCAAAGATCTCCCATGAGCGGAAGGTCAGTGACAGAAATGTACCTGAATTCAACACTTTCAAAAGCTTCAATCGTTCCTCGTCGGATACACTGACGTGAGGCATTTTCCATATTAATTTGTTGATTGTGATCCTATTCTCTTCTTGAGCTCCTTGAATGTACGAGTTATTGTCTGTCGCACTCCGCACGAGAATAAGTTCCTGTATAGCGTTCATAATAATCTGTCTCATATCCTCAAAATATCCCATAAGTATTTTTAGAGGTATGCATGCAGTAAATCGCTTGTACTCCTGGGGTGTTCTACCCTCCGCATCGTCTATGAACCATCCAGCATTTTCTAAACTGTGCAGATCTGCTGGTGATGCCGAGACGTATGTTTTAAGGGTCGATGTTAGACCAACATTGCGTGTACGATCAATCTCAGAACCATTCAGTTCATAGCGAATCTCTTGGAAGAGGAATGCCAATGCGTTGCGTGTCAGCTTGGACCCCACTGTATCGGTGCCATCAGTTTTCTTGAATGACCCTTCGAGATGTACGAAACTCTTGCACGGAAGAGTGAGTGTGTCCTGGTGCTGTATGACAATCCTGATTTCATCATTCTTGTTAAACGTGGTTGAAGCGTAAGATTTATGAGAGAAGTATTCTTGACGTATAATTCTGTCATCATACTCTACTGGATTGGTTATATTGAGTGATGACGTCATTGCATGGTTTGAGACCAACTGATTTAAGAAATTCGTAGTTCACAGGTGTTATCAGTTTGCTGTTCAGTAGCGAAGTGGCGCGCTGTGTATTGCGTGCACTTGTTTTATACCGCAAGCCCATCTTGTTTTAGATGTAATCGTATAATGATTTCCTCACCGCGAAAGTCGACAAGCTTATTATTCTGATCCACAATACGCAGCTCCAAATAGCCCAATGTCTGAGCAGTCACTGGAAGGTATATTGCATTGGCAGGTGTGTCAACAATCTTATACCCCGCTGCAACTGAGGGGAAGAATCCGTAAATAGTGTGAATGAGAGTATCGTTGAGGTAGGAATTCGTAGCAATGTTACACTCGACACGTATTGTGCTGACTGGGAGTATATCCACAGACTGATTGGACTTGTAAAATTTAGTTGGATCTTTCTTCAAAATCTGCCCTTTTGTGAATCCAAGCAGGGGTCCTATTGAATGTTTCTGGCTAAAGTCAATCGTTGCATTTAGAGTCCTTATTTCAGATTTAAGTGTATTGATGTTTGCACGTAGTTCAATACCTTTTACAGACTGTTTTAAGAGTTCGTTTAAATCGTCAATACCGTATGCACCAGATTCTATTTCAAGAATATCTTTTTCACCATTAATATCGAGATGCAGTTTATTGTTAGTGTTGGTGATACTCGGGATGCTGTTGTACGTCTCCAGTCCAATCAATGCAACACTCCATTGACCTGCACTCAAATCAATTGGTGGGAAGTAATTTGCACGCAATACAGATGACCGTCCTTTCAACGTCAAAGTGTACGACATTGCATCTGATCGTCAACTGATGAATGAAGGTTTAAACATCCTGCTTATATACGTTAGTTCTTGTTCTTATTCTTCTTCTTTGTGAACGTCAAGAGAAAGATGATGCAAAGATGCCCGCAGAGGTATGTATTAAAGTCCTGATACCGTTGATAATTGTATAGCACATGTCTTCTGTGAGTGAAGTATTGCTGTAATTCTTCGGGTGGTTGCAGGTCACCAAAGGAGTCGAAATAGTAGACTACCCCAGCGTCTTTCATAACGTACGCCACCCAGTGGGTGCCAGGACCTCCGACAACATCTAAATTCACAATACCGCATTCACCAGTTTTCCACATAGTCTTAGGTAATGTATCCCTCATAAACACACCACGGAATCTTGGTATCTTGAATTTATGTCTAACAAACTTAAGAAGGTCTGTATTTGTGAGTGGTCGATCTGGTAGGACCGCTATTGGGCTTTTTTTTTTATTTATGAATAGACCAAGACCCTTCTTGTGCGGTTTCAAGTATAGGCCTTTTCCAATGACTGATGCTTCCATCATGCGGTTATGTCTTCTCGCCTCTTCTAACTGGGTTTGCGAGTTTTGCGCATTCTTGACTGTTCGAGCGATAGCTGCAGCCCCACCGGCGAGCGAACCTACCGCTGAGAGCGCGGAGAGGGCTGGGATGAGAAAAGGAATAAAACCGCCGGATGTCTTGGGTATTGGTAGAATGTGAGGTGCTTTAACGGATCTTCTCGTCGGTGATTCTTTGTCCTTCATTGCGTTTTTAGCTGCATACATCGCTGTCAGGATACATTTCTTCAAACAACCCTTCTTGTTCTTCATGTTTAGTGCGCGACGTGCAGCGTTCATAACGCGCTTGAAATTCATCACTCCTAACCCTAACTTGATTTTTCCGCGCATGGTTTTATCAACTGCGAATGCCGCGATGCGTTGACCTATACCAATATCTTTTCTTTTCCGTATCACCTTAGCTTTATCAGCTAAAATCCTATCTGCAATGTGACGACTTGGTAGATCTTTATTTGCTTCGTATGCAATGTCGTGTTCCATGCACACTTCGTCAAGCAGATTCACTCCCTTATCACCTCGCGCCAAGCGTTTCTGAAGCTTTATCCCAGGTCCGCAGTAGTTATACCCCGGGATGTGTAATTCCAAAGGTAGTTTGTCCAGAACACCACCGCCTCCTCTAATGTGCCCTCGATCGCGCATGTCAGGCTACTGTGGTGGTTGTGGACGATGAATGTTCATTATACAGCAAATCTCTGGCATCAATCCAACTGTTTTGTGTAGCAGGAAAACAAAGCCATTTGACTAGGGCTTTATTTCCAAGTCGTCTTATGACTCTCTCCACGAGAAAAAGATCTGGTTGTGAGCTCTTCTGCATCTCCTCAGTGTAGAAGGAGCCTGCAATTTCTTCACCTTTACTGTCTTTCAATAAATAAGTTCTAGGATTCGTTCGCTGCACATTTGAAACTGTAAATATCTCAGTTGACCAGTTCGGTAGGTATGATTTCTCAAATGCGGTCTTGTGTTTTGAGATACGCACCAAATCACCTACATTAAATTTCTGTTTGCGTGGATCCAGTATCTTAATGTGAAAGTATACCGTATCCATGAGTGTGTTATCACGATCATCAATTGGTCGCATTTTTATTGTGCTATGTTTGGTTCTATTATATTGAGCAATTATTTCTGAGAGGATATCTGTCCATTTGTATGAGCCACGAAGGTTAAAACGCATCCACATTCTGCCTTTTATTGTTCTGTTCAAGCGCTCTACGATACTTGCCTTCAGGTGAGTGAATGTCGAGTAGTGATGTATTCCATACCGCTGCATCACTGTCTTGAAGTACCTATTGTAGAACTCACCACCATGATCGGTTTGGGGATTGTCCGGGCATCGATTGATTCCTATCTGTAGCAAGCGTTCAAAAGCATCAGCGACATTTGGTCCGGTTTTTGTCTTGACTGGTACTGCCCATGCAAATTTGGAGTATGTATCAATAACAATTAAAATGTATTTGAAGCCATTATTCTCATGTGAATATTGTCGCATATCTACAAGATCAGCTTGCCACAAGTCATCCATCCCTTTAATCATGACATGCCTGCGCGGGTATGTTTTGCGTGCTGGTTTGTGTAGTTCTCGAACTACGGTCTCCATACTTATTCGATGATACCTCTCTCTCGAAGCTCAGAGATTATGGAGATAACTTCATTCGAATGAGCTGTATTACCTGCAGCAGCTGATGCCATGAGCAGACGTAGTCGATCTACTAGTTCGTTGGGGTCGTCATAATATATATACTGAGGGACTCGATTGTTCACTGTCTTAAGACCAATGTCAGTACCATCTCCGCTGCTGGCACCGTTGTTGTTGTTTTGGTCTTCAAGTATTGGTTTTATAATGGTTTTATACTTCCTGTTGGTTAGGCTTTTGGTGATCTTGTGTACACCAGTCATGTGTAGTATTTGACGGTACGTGTCCTTATCACTAACTGAATAATTTATAGGTTTTTTAGTTGGTCATAGGAAAATAAGATTCATTAAGCCTGGTGTTCGGTCAAACTGTCTATCAGCTATTTGTATTTTGTCTTCTGTTACAGTTATGGGATGCGTGCCCAACATGTACGGTCTTCCCGGGCTAACGCCGAATGTTCTATCTATCTGGCCTGGTGCGTGACTAATAATGAATTCATCAATGGCTTGACTGTCGTTTTGGGTCGTTTTTGTTTTTGGTGAGAGCTGTCGGAGAGACTCAGTAACGGGCTTAAAGGTCTCTCTTAATGTTTGCTGACGATCAATATACCCTAACCTAAGCAACCGTAATTTCTCTCGGACTGCTTTACGGGCTTGAATGACTTTCTGTTTGGTCGTCGACATCTCAACGTATACTAATCAGACGTCTCTGCGACATGAGGCTTTATATATGCATTCATTTTCTTCAGCTTCTTAATATGATCACGATCGCCCTTATCGACAACCATCAGGTCTACATCTATTTTTCTCTGAATATGATCGACCTTTTCAGTTAAGTCGGTTACTTTCTTACTGACTTGATTAACTAGCTCATTTAACTCATTCACTATTCTCAGAAGGGTTTGGTAATAGATCTCTAGTTCCCTGCGCATACTTGCAACTTTAAGAGCCATAGCTTGAATTTTCGCATCCATGTACAAGCGAATGTTCTGTCTGTGTACACCAATCATCTCAGGTTGAGAGGTGGACATACGCGCGAATTTGTCCATGGTATGACGTAGACTGATGTGCTAACGTCTATTACCTTGTTATATATGCAAAAATTCTTGAAAGTTTCGTCTGTATCTACCATCATACAGTTTTCTTGTTTTATCAATAACGAGAAACCCATACTGTGAATGGTTCCAACAGTCTGCACATATCTTTAAGAAATCATTGAACGACATATCCGTCCCCACATGTGCTTGGTAAATGTTTCTTAAATTAAGATTGTCTTGCTTGAAGGCTATAATGAGATTTGCGTTATCCCTAACAAGTTGTTTGGGGATTCTGGAATATGTTTGACTTAGATAAAATACGTCAGCACCCATATGGCGACCGAAAGAGAAATATTTGCGAATTTGGTCTTGGTTTTCTACTGCAACATCGTCAAATATGAATACTGTGTTTGGTTTTGCTTCTTCAGGTGGGGGGATATCAGAGCTTTCACTGAATGTTGTGTATGTAACGCTATCTACACCTCGAAATATCTCATGCAATAGCTGATACTAGGGTTGAAAGAGTGTTTTTGAGAATAGACAGACATGTTCAAATCGGACACCTTGCACATGAGTTAGCAGAGTCATGAGGACATTAGTCTTGCCGCAGTTGGATGGGCCTACAATAATTGCTCTTATATTATCGGGAAGGAGAATTCCGTTTTTCTTGTTCTTCTTCTTCTTCTGCTCCTCACTTGAATCTTCACATGACCAGTCACCGACAACAAAGTCCTTGTGGTGAGGGTGCTTCACCCAGCCAGTCATGATAGTAAATGAGCCATGTACAAACAAGTACTTGACATATATAGAAAATATAACTGAGAGGATAATAATAATATTTGTGTGTAGCCAGTATAGTTCGATCAATTAACCGATTGAGCTATACTGCCTACACGAGGAACACATGTATGAAGAGTAAGATGGTCATAATTTGAGTAGAATTAAAAAATTATTGGATCAATTTGATTATAATAGGAGTGGTGGTCTGAAATAAAAGAGAAACAGGAGATAAGATTAAATATAAATTATTTATTTAAAAATCATACATTGGATGTACTATTTCTGAGGTGTTATCATAATCTGCACGTTTCTTCTTAGAACCTGTACAATATATACCAAATAATTCTCTTTGGTTGGCAATAAATTCTGCACGTATCTCACGCAATCCCATAGGTGACTCTGAGTACTCTGGTTTTTGACACACGCATTTCAATTGGATGTCTGTAGTTTTAATGGCCATATGCGAACGAAGATGCTGCTCAAAATCGTCAATATGTATATTATTAACACGTAGAGAGTTTTTAACATCACTATATGCTGCCTCTATGCTAGGAACCCAACGATTCAGTCTCTCGAGAGCAAACCGTATAGAGGAGTCTAGGTTGAATAATTTGATAACTGACGGATGCCTTAGATAGACGCTGTCGACACCTGATTTAATGCATAAGGCGCAGTCATCATATAAAGTAGTAATGGAAAGTGTGACATCGGCAAGACGAATTTCTGGTGGGGGATGAGTTGGATCATATTCGGTGGTCATTTGTTGATTGATGTAGCGCCCTGCATGACAGATCCCGGCCCAGTCGAACTCGGAAACCGGGACTCTAACACTTTTGGAAATATTTTCAATCTCCATTATAGCTTGGATCCCCGGACATGATGGACGTCTATAGCAATGTTCACACGTTTGGAACCACTGGAGGTTAAATTATATGTCGTGGTGAATAGCGTAGCCGCACTAGACGTATTCTTTTTATTTACAGTATCTAAACTCGGTGGTTGCACTATCACGGGAGTGTTCGATTGTGATGAGTTATATATAGGCATCCAGTACTGACCACCATTTAGTTGATCTTTAACACCACCAGTGGTTGAATTCGTTGTGTGGTGAGCAGATCGAGCGTCTTCATCACACAAGTTGCTGAGTGGGACGGAGAGCAGCAACTCCTTGTCCTGCTCCAACATGTGAGCTAGGTGGGCTTCAGGATCCCACGTGGTCGCTACTGGATCAAATGAGTCGGCTGTCGCTGGTGTAGGTCCGGATGAGATGGTTAACGAAGCTAATGATGATGCAGGTTCGGACGCGTCTGCGGAGCTAAGCATGGTTGCGTATGACTCTGTTGAAAAAAGAAGATGAATGATTAGATATTAGCGAATAAGTGAAAACATTGAATAATAAGGATAATGAACGAGATAGAATAATGTGAAATATGATACTTACTTTTCCGTTTCATCCTGTTCTGAGTGACTGCACTGGAGGTCGACTGGTGCTTCATGATTGTCCTTCTTAGTCTCCCGCTGACTGAGTGACCAAGACTGAGGTCCCGGAACTTAACCTATATATGTCCTACAATGAGGTCATAGGATAGTTGAATCCTATTGGTAGAAGTCGAACATGTGACTCAATTAAGGGATCGTATTGGATACAGCCATTTCCACCACTCCACAAAACCATCAGCTGACTTGATGACAGATTACTCTGGTGGCGGTAATAAAGACTAGAGAGGCAACACGTGCCGGATACACTGCGTGCGACCTTGTTGTTGTCGACTAACGATGCTTTGGAATGGTGACGGTGTTATGAAAACATTTCATAATGACTCTGACGTCATGGCCGCCATCATGGATAACGGTATTTTGGAATGGGACTGGCCTTGTTACAATACTTATACAATATGTGCAAGAGCCAAGAGGACTAATAAGAGTGAACGACCAAGAACGAAATACTCGGATTAAAAATGGTGTAACACCGAGATGCAGTCTTTCTCCCCCACTGTTCAATCTGTACATCGGAGAAGTAACGATGAGAATAAAAGAAGGGTTCTGGAGTGGAATTAAAAATCAAAGTGAAAGGATATCAATGATGAAATTCGCAATCCTGAGTGAAAGTGAAGGAGATTTACATAATCTGCTGAATGGAATGGATAGTCTAACGCGTACAGAATATGGATTCAGAGTAAATAGAAGAACGAAAGTAATTGAAAGTGGCATAAATGAAAACAGCCAGAAACTTAACATCATGACTGATGGTCACGAATTAGACGAAGTTAAGGAATTCTGCTCCTAGGCAGCAAAATAATCAATGACGAATGGAGGAAGGAGGAGATCAAAAGCAAGCTAGCGCTGGCAATAAGGGCATCCCTGGTTAAGAGAATTCCACTAGTAACAAACATAGGCCGTAATCTGAGGAAGAAATTTCTGAGAATATACGTTTGGAGCACAGCATTGTACTGTAGCGAAACATGGACTGTGAGAAAACCGGAACAGAAGGGAATCGAAGCATTTGAGATGTTGTGCTACAGACGAATTTTGAAAATTAGGTAGACTGATAAGGTAAGGAATGAGGTCGTTCTGGGCAGAAGCAGAGAGGAAAGGAGTGTCCCAAAGGGCCGATGAAATCGGCGACATAGACCTCCTGGAGAAGGGCTATATCTTCATGTGTTGCATTTAGTGAACCCTTTAATACCGTAAGTTTATGGCACACAAGGATGTTTTTGATAGTCGGCCGGGGTGGCCGAGCGGTTCTAGGCGATACAGTCTGGAACCGAGCTACCGCTACGGTCGCAGGTTAGAATCCTGCCTCGGGCATGGATGTGTGTGATGTCCTTAGGTTAGGTAGGTTTAAGTAGTTCTAAGTTCTAGGGGACTGATGACCTCAGAAGTTAAGTCCCATAGCCCTCAGAGCCATTTGAACCATCTGTTATTGACATTTAGAGTAACCAGTCATTATTACTGGATCTAAATGTCCTCGTGAAACGTGACGTCTGTCCGGCGGAGACCGTCCAGAGTGGACCAGCAGCAGCATCTGTCACGTTATCAGACTCTGTGTCGCTGCTGTACCAGACAGTGGCACTATGTGGTAGCACTGTGACATCCTCTATCTAATCTCACCCAGAAGCCCATCGGTGCAGACGTGGTGTTCTTTGGTGGATCGTCTACTGTGCAATAAGGTGAAATAGGCACCGCGGAAGCGACGCCACCTGCGACGCACGCAGGATTGATTGGCTCCGTTGCGTCGCAACAGCGCTACATCTGAGAGTCAAAGCAACTGGTATCACAGGACATTTGGTCGTCACCATGTATTCCCATTTGTTGAAGGTAATCATCCACGGGCGCACGGTGCCGCTTTTGGTGCTTCCGTGGGGATTTTTGTTTGCGTGCGTGCTGTTGAGAGTCAGAATTGTAGCGATTTTCCATTGCCTCCATGTGAGATGGAAGGAAGGCACAATCGGTATGACGCCAGGTGCCATTTACGCCTCTGTGTGAGGATCGTTGGTGTTAGGCTTACGAGTGTCTCCTCCCAACAACGCCTCTGGTTGCAGTGATGTGACAAGTGTCACGTGAGTCTCTGTGATGGCATTCATCGACTGTGATGGGTCACGTGGGTCTTGCCGAAGATCAGCATTTGGTGCGGTGACTACGGTATGAATGACAGGAACGACTATGGTTGAAGCAGTGGGGTGCCATTGAACGGTGTCTGCACAGGTCGGCGTCGGAGACAGCTTTTGCACACATGTCTGTCCTGGTTACAGCCAGCACAGGTGCAGGGCTGCCCATCATACATGATGATGGACTTGCATCCACCTATAACCAGGTATGACCGCAAATGCTTTATCAATTCAGTTTTCAGTTGACGGACGGCATTGGAAACAAGGTGGGTGCCAAAAGTTTTCCAATTTTCGGTCTCTTGACTATGTACGTTGCCATACGACTCGAATGCCGACTTTACGGCGTCCATTGGGACCTCGAATGGCAACTCGAAGACAATGGACATACGTCGAAACCAGTGTTGTCAAACACGATGCCGTAACATCAATGCTGCCCCAAAGTGTCATTAAAACTATTGAGAAAATATGTTTATAATTGCAATACATCTATCCTATGTTGCCTGGTTTCATTATACGGATACGTTTTCGGTCTATGGCTTCTATAACAGGATGAATATTTACACTGGATTCGTATTTACCAGCTTTATCTGCATAGAGAAGCCAACCGCCTACGACATAAGATAAATTTCCATTCAGTTCTGTCGTTGCAAAAGAAATGGAAAAATCTGAGAGATAGTTTTGTGAAAAAATATTGGAAAGCTAGTGGATCAGATGCTACATGGGAATCCATGCACATCTGCTTGATGCAGTTTCTTTCTTGCAAACGTTTTAGCAAGAAATAATATGGATGGCAGTTTTAGTTCAACTAATGTAGGGGAAAAGGACACAGAATTTGAGCCAACGAAATACCACTTGTGACTTCAGAGTGCAGGTCACCAATATCGAAAAAAAGAAAGGCGAATAACACCGAAACTGAGAACATAGAAGTATAGCTTGTTGGGATACTGAAGGAAAGTGTTGCAAGAAACGACGACAGCCCTGACCACCACTTTCTGTTATTATTGTTTGCATGATTTTAAACCTGTACCTCAGCGTTTGAAAGCAATAACCAAAATCACTATTATCAAAGTGATCATAAAAGCTTCTTGTCAACGGATCCCGCTGCCCTGAACTATCTACGGAATAACAGTTTCGTGAATAATGGCCAGCCACCAACTATCTGCCGCAAATTCATCTAATGTATCGCATCATTCCCAAGCAAAACACCATTACGACCAGTTTAACATGTGAAATAACGTCGGAAACCCGTATTATCATTGAAAATGTTTGTAGTACTGGTATTTGCACTTATGATACACTAAAGCGCCAAAGAAACTGGCATTGGCATGCGAATTGAAATACAGAGATATGTAAACATGCAGAACACGGCACTGTGGTCGGCAACGCCTTTATAACACAAGTCCCTCGCGCAGTTGTTAGATTGGTTACTGCTGCTTCAATGAGAGGTTATCAAGATTTAAGAGAGTATGAACGTGGTGTTATATTCGGTGCACGAGTGATGGGACACAGCATCACCGAGGTAGTCCTACAGCGCCATTTCACGAGTGTACCGTCAATATCAGAAATCCAGTAAAACATCAAATCTCCGACATCGCCGGCAAAAGATCCTGCAAGAACTGTGCAAACGACGACTGAAGAGAATTGTTCTATATGACTTATGTGCAACACTTTTGAAAATTCCTTCAGATTTCAGTGCTGGGCCATCAAAAAATGTCAGCGGGCGAATCATTCAACTAAACATCATCGATATGGGCTTTCAGAGACGAAGGCCCACTCGTGTACCCTTAATGACTGCACGACACATTGCTTCAGGCCTCGCCTGGGCCCGTCAACACAGATATTGGACTGTTGACGGCTGGAAACATGTTGCCTGGTTGGACGCGTCTCGTCTCAACTTGTGCCCAGTGGAAGGGCGTGTACGGTATGGAGACAAACCCATGAATACATCGGCCCTACATGTCATCAGGGGAATGTTCAATCTGGCGGAGGCTCTGTAGTGGTGTATGACGTGTGCAGATGGAGTGATATGGGACCCCTGACACATCTAGGTACAACTGTGACATGTGACACGTAGATAAGCATCCCATCTGATCACCTCATCCATTCATGTCCATAGTGCATTCCGACGGACTTGGGCTATTCCAGCAGAACAATGCGACGCCCCACCCGTCCAGAAATGCTTCAGAGTGGCTCCAGGGACACTCTTCTGAGTTTAAACACTTCCGCTGGCAACCGAACTCCCCAGACACGAACATTATTGAGCATATCTGGGATGCCTTGCAACATGCTGTTCAGAAGAGATCTCCACTCCCTCGTACTCTTACGGATTTAGGGATTCATGGTTTCAGTTCCTTCCAGCACTACTTCAGGCATTAGTCGATTCCAGGCTACGTCGTGTTGCGGCACTTTTGCGTGCTCTCGGGGGCCTTACACGATGTTAGGCAGGTGTATCAGTTTATTTGGATCTCTAGTGTATGAAACCGCATGATATTAAATTATTTACATAGAATGGTAGCATGCTTACCAGACTGTTAGCAGCAGCTTTTCTTCACGATCTATACGTGAATACAAGTTTGTTCTGATTCCACTTATTGTTCTCATAATTTTGGAAAGTAGTTCGTCGAATGAAGATGTTGACATTCTGGCGTACTTAAAAAGTTCATCCTCACAGTTCCTCAACAACTGGTAAAAGGCGACAAAAGAATCATTGGTATTTCTTTTCTACAGAAAATTATGCATTCAGTTTATATGTTTCTGCTCATGTGGCGTCTTTCCTTCTGCAAACGATGTACCAAGAACGAAATGGCCATGGCACCTTCACCAGACACTGTCGTTTTGGTTTATTATTCCCAACACCTTGAGCAACAGCCGCGACAGCAGATAAAACACCTACTTGGGTATCATCATTTGTTACAGGTCGTGGCTGACGTTTCAATGTAGCTGAACACTTCCTGTTTCCTTAAATAACGTAAGTATCCGGCGAACAGTCCGGACACTTGGATGATGTCGTCCAGGATACCGAGCAGTACACATAGCTCACGTCCGTTGGGCATTTTGATCACAACAGCCAAACATCAACAAGATATCGACCTTTCCCGCAATTAGTAAACGGTCCACTTTAACACACGTAATGTATTACGAAGCAAATACCGTCCGCATTAACTGAATGTTACGTGATACCACGTACTTAGACGTTTGTGACTATTACAGCGTCATCTATCACAAAGCGAGAAATTGGCCCAGCTAAAACATTCATATTTCTTTCCGTACTACACGAATATGTAATAAAAATGGGGGTTTCTATTTTAAAAAACGCAACTGATATCCGTTTGACCTATGGCAGCGCCATCTAGCGGGCCGACCATAGCGCCATCTGGTTTCCCCCTTCAAGCTAGACGAGTTTCGTTCTTTGTAGTTTTTTCGTTTGATGCTTATTTCGTGAGATATTTGGCCCGGTCGCTACTAGTGGACCACCCTCTATACTCGTGTTTGTCGGACTCTATCATCCAGAGTTTGCTTGACGATTGGTTTCCGAAGTAATCTTAACTGTATGGTCTCCTAAGGATGGAAAATTAATTTGCCGAAACTAGCGAAGCACTTAATTTTATAAAAATTTGCGTAGTTGGCGACTGATAATTTATGTTCTTAGAAATATATTTCTTTTGTTGTTCCAGGAACTTCCCAGAATTCATCGGTTTAAATAATTTCCATCCTTTACAGTCTGCAGGCCGCCTTACATTTTGTGACAGAGGTGCTTTGATCACTGCCGTCACTTCCCCCATTTCCTGTTATGTAGCGAGTGATGTGCGGGAGTATCGATTGATGATAAGCCTTTGTGTTGGTTCAAATCTCCCTAACTTAACATTTATCGTCTTTTCTTTTGAAACACGTGGGAGTATATTAGTTGACTTTCTAGGAACGTACACCTTCGTAACTTTAAAAGCAAGCCAAACCATGATGCATAGCCAGAAACCGGACTGGGGCACAGAAGTGTGAAGCAAGCTGGCAAACATGCCATGGATTCGTAAGTGTGCTTCCTACTGCCAACTGCACGAGTTTGAAATGGTTCAGACAGTGGCCTTCCTGTGGTGTGCGTACTGTAAGACCTTCGGTACACACACGATCAGATTATTTGATTTGTCGCTGTAACGAAGTAGGCCAGTATCGCAATATGTCTCTTGGTCTTATGGTGGCGTGTTTATCTTCTGCCGTTAGGTCAGACGATAGAAATGCCACTTGAACGCTTAGAGTAGCAGATTGACGGTGACCAACTTTAAACAGAACTTGATTAATTTTCACACACATTTATTAAAATAATAAAAAGCATAGACATTACGTAACTTGATTCTGGATGCTGTTTACAATTGACAATCTGAAGTTCCTTTGGTCCTGGTACGTTAATCTTATTCTCACATATCTCTGATACTTGACAAAGTGTATATACATTTATCTTCATGGCTATGTACAGGAATATGATAATCTTATTAGGCGCAGACTGAAACTTGACTATATACTGATACAGACAAATGCAGACTGGTACAGACAGGTGCAGATAAATACAGACTGACTAATCGGAGGTCTGTACACTCGTTATAATACCTCGCGCGTTCAGGTATCACTGCGCGAGTGTGATCCACGAGGAGAAAAGGTTCTACGTTAGCAGCAATATCATTGGCTGCGTTACATATTAATACGCGGATCGGCGGAAGCAGAATTTGGTCTGTCTCTAAGGCAGCGTCATCTCGTAGTGTGGAGACGGACGAGCGCTGCGCCTGCGCTGTTGTGCTTAGCGGGGCGCGCTCTAGTGGGAAAGTTGTGTACGCGCTGACTACGCGGAACTATGTACACAACACTTC
The DNA here is from genome assembly GCF_021461395.2 of Schistocerca americana. NCBI lineage: Eukaryota > Metazoa > Arthropoda > Insecta > Orthoptera > Acrididae > Schistocerca > Schistocerca americana. Next base: position 194,260,244 of record NC_060122.1, on the reverse strand, counting down.
CGAATGGCAGGATAGTCCTTACCGAGAATTGCCACACGTGTTAGACGTGATGCATCAGCGATTCGCACTCCAGGATCGTCGTATTGTAAGGGCAGCAGTGGCAGATCTTACAGCTACCGCAGAAGAGAAAGAGGGCTTTAAGCCCATACGAGTCTACGCTTACTGTTGTGGACTGGTTATTAGCAATGGGACTACGGGCACTCACACCTCTAGGCCCTTTTCCAATCACGACATGCATGACACCACGTGTCATCAGAGGATCGCTTGGAAGACGCAATGGCGCGCCGTGGTCTTCAGTAATGAAAGCAGATTGCGCCTGTGAACAAGCGATGGTCGTTTCCACGCATGACATAATTAGTGCTGTGTCATGCAGTGCACCGAGCGAGGTGGCGCAGTGGTTAGACACTGGCCTCGCATTCGGGAGGACGACGGTTCAATCCCGCGTCCGGCCATCCTGATTTAGGTTTTCCGTGCTTTCCCTAAATCGTTCCAGGCAAATGCCGGGATGTTTCCTTTCAAAGGGCACGGCCGACTTCCTTTTCCCCGTCCTTTCCTAATCCAATGAGACCAATGACCTCGCTGTCTAGTCTCCTTCCCCGAAACAACCAACCAACCATCATGCATTGCATTCGTCCAAGACATGATGGCCACACCCCAGGTCCTCTGGTCTGGGATGCGATAACCTGCAACTTTCGTTCCCATTTGGTATTTCTGGGGGGCACGCTAACAACCGCCTGGTTCATACAGAGTGTTGTTAGGCCCGTTCTTTTGCCTTTCTTGCAACAGGAGGGTTGTGTGTTGTTCCAACATGATAACGCTCGCCCACACACTGCCCATGAAACTCAACGTGCTGTGACGGTACGTCACATAAATATTGACGTTTTTATCGGTTGTAAACCGCAGTTAAAGTATTTTATGAATATAATTAGTGTAAATAATATAGTTAATGTTCTTGAAACAACTGATATGCAGCGATAATTTAAGTGTAGCATCTTTATTTAATATCCATGAAAATAAAAAAGGATCGAAAGAGACGCGATTGTACGGCCGAGGAGGAAGGACATATCTTATGGGACACACATTGTTTTGTTTCGCTATACGGAAGGCAGCCATTGAGCGCCTACACATCTTTTATGTAAGTTATTCGCATTTATTGCAAAAATAAACTTGTTATTATTATTATAAAATGAATTTCTTTGTAATAGTTGTCACCTCAAATGCTCGCAGTGGCTAACTATTTTTAATAAGCTTTGTTTCAGTAATTTGCGCTACGAGAAGCTCATCTTCCGATGCAGCCTCTGGTCGGCCATTACGCGCCGAACTATTAATTTATTTTTCAAAGTGTTAACAGTAAATGTAAAGGCGAGAGATTTCGTTGTAAGAACCTTTCTAAATTGCTACAGATAATTAATTTACGTCAAAGTTCATTTTTTAAATTATACAGAATCCGTGAGTTCAGTAAGTTTTATCTTGGCCGCTCCACGGCAACAATCGAAATTCTCTCAAGCCTTGCTTTGCAATCAATAAATAGAAATTAACAAAATTACATTCAATTCAATTAACGGCAACTATATTTTAGTCATCACGTTCAAAATCTAAAGGTGGTACATGAATAACAGCGGCCCTTCAAGAACCCGTTTCATATTTACTTATGCACGCAAGTGAAAGTGATAAAAAATGATAATATCCCTGAGAGAAAGAATCATGCTATCAAAAAAGAAAAATTCATGCTGATAAATTAAAAATAAAAATATATGTAATTTTTTATATATAACGTAACAAATGCCACCGACGTCACAGTGCTCTGCGAGACATGTAGCAACTTCACTGTCGAGAAAGATCTCCAATTGAGGAGATGTCGGATAAACAACTCTTACAGAACTACGTGAACAGATCGAGCAGGCGAGGCATAACATATTCCAGGATAGTACTTGTCATGCCAGGGTCAGCGCCTGCATTGGATCCCGTGAAGCTAGACCATGTACAAATATCGGTATTTCATCATGGATCCATACCTGGTACCACAGAACTGATTGTGTTAATGATCTGCAAGTGTGGTCATTTTCTATACTGCATATGCACTGTTGCAACAACAAATCTTCAGTGAATCCTCTAACAGTATGTACAATTTTTTTCCAGCAGTGTATAAATGCATATGCCAGTGACTGTATTTTTCCTACATGACTTTCCTCGATGGTTTGCTCCTTGACGAGCATGTGCTTGGAGTGAAGAAACTATCTTATTGAGTAGTAAAATACGCCTGTTCACATAATGGCCATTACTAGTACCCACGCTCAAAGTTATGATTTCTTACCTTTACCTTTAACAGACTCTTAACATATCGTTACATCGCTGAACTTTGTGCCCATGCTGAAACAGAAAACTTGATAACATAAAAATAACTGGTGAATGAACCACAGAGCTCAGAAAATAGGACTTGAAGCAGCTATGTTTCAGGTTTATGTTTCCGAGTAGTTTTAAGTTCAGAACAATATTCTAGTAATAGACGTCAGCAAATTCATCACTATGAAGGTCCCAACCTGAATGAGCTACATTCGAGATCGTTAAATACACAGTGATCATTCATTCTATAGCCAAGATTTCTGTGGTTCTCACGCAATGTACAAGCCGTTTATACGTTCAGTTGCATCCCCTAAGGATGAAACCATGCTCAAGTGGAACTTTGCCAGTCAGATACGTTCTCAAGTTGGAGGATGCTACTTTACCGCTATGGGAAATGAATTAGTTCACTATGTTCCATCAGATTCTGTACTAACCATCATGAAAGTCCTGTTAGGCTGTGAAAGCCCATTTGATTACGGTTGCATTGCCGGTTTCTGACGCATGCCGTACATCTGCAAGGCAGTAAAGGCACGATGTCTTAAACGCGCTACCCTGTTAAAGGTGTACTGCTTATGCTTGATTCGCGAAACACTGACACCTTTAGAGTCCAGTGTCGTTGGGAACAATGTGGTGGTGACAAGAGTCGCTGCCTACAATAGAGAATTCTGACGATACATGGACAGCCCATAGCAGAGAAAGGGACATCCCAATATAATGACTGAGGATTTGTGAACATTATGCAATCCAGAACTGTATCATCGGTATAGCAAAGACAGGCCACAGCCCGAAAGTGGTTGAAAGATGCCTGCGGTGACAGGTTATGAACACTTTGGTATAGACCTGTGGTAGGGTATCAGTGCGGAGCAAACCACGTGAAGCGATACATTTTTTCTGACAACAGGACACTCAAAATGCTACTGGTGGCAGTAGTCTTGTAGGGAGACTGGGTATGTGGGATGAAATAGACCCTCTAATACGTCTCCATTGCTTTTAGTCGGGCCGGCCGCTGTGGTCGAGCTGTTCTAGGCGCTTCAGTCCAGAACCTTGCTGCTGCTACGGTCGCAGGTTCAAATCCTGCCTTGGGCATGAGTGTGTGTTATGTCCTTAGTTTAGATAGGTTTAATTAGTTCTAAGTCTGGGGACTGATGACCTGAGATGTGAAGTCCCATAGTGCTTAGAGCCATTTGAACCACATGAACCTTTAGTCGGTGAGTGATACAAGAAGTTGTTGTCTGATTATGCACGTCCAGTCGTTTGTCAGTAGCATCTAGCAGGCGTTCACTGCCTTGAAACAGACAACGCATCTCTCCCTCGCTTCTAAATTAGTCTGTGTTGTTTGAGGAAAACGCCACTTAGAGCAGAGTGCTTTGGATCCTCGCACACTGCATTCGGTTGTCAACTGATACAACCGTATGTAGAGTAGCACAGACATCCATTTGGTCTACATTTTAGTTTTTGAAATACATCACTCGATTTACGTGTCTAGTATCTCTTGCATCGCACACTGTAAAAGTAACTATTTATAGACTGGTTTGTTCAGCGACCTTACTCTGTATGAAGCATCTAACGATGCTCCATCAAAAGCTACTGTTCATTGTGTGAATGTATTAGATATGAATGGTCTGTTAATTGCTTCATTTTTAATAATACGTGTTTTTTATTTAGTATGGTAATCGCTAATTAACATTTATGCAGGCAACACATTCCCTCAGATACATAGATGGCCATTAATCCAAGTCCTCGTCTCTCTGTCTTCTGAACTTCATTCCTTTACCAGATCTCGTGCAACATTATGCAATTAAGATGACTGATTCAGTTAAAAAAATGTATCTCGACAAAATAATGCTACTATACACACACATACATGCACATGTACACGCACATATATAAAAATGTGTAAGGAGGATGTAAAGTTTATGTCTGTAGCATGGATAGCAAGTAAGTGAAATATGTGTTTAGGAAACCAGGGAAGAAAAAAACTGAAAACTTTTAAAAATTATAGCTGCCGATAAAGTGCTAGAAAGGTGCACTAGAAATTGTAGAGGACGAAAGAAGTCTTCAGACAAGTCTTGCCAGATGTAATGCCACCTCAGTGCGTTAGCAGAAAAGTGATTGAGGAATATTCATTGGGAATCTGAGGGATCAGCAGAAGTAAGAATTGTGTGGACTAACTGTGATTATAATAACTAAAAGATATCAAAACGTGCAGAGTTGCCAAAGTAAATAGGAAACAGGCAATAGGTGCAATGAGAAAATTAGGAAAGAATCGACTGTCAAAGAATATTGTGTATCACCTTCCATTCATGGTCAACTTATAATGTATTCACAAGCGAGGAGATTAATAATTTCGCTGATATATTCTTCAGTTTGACTGACTTCCTCATTTTTACATTATTGAGTTTTGTGTCAAGACAAAAGGAATCCGATATACATGAATATTTTTGTCTTTTTGTAAGTTTGCAGCTATTTACACATGTATTTTTCGTGGTGTCCCAGAACCTTCACACTATTGTGATACCATTAATTATTAAATGTTCATTTATTTTTGTTATTATATTTATTGATACCTCTTTACACAATTTCACCTGTGAAACTTGAAGATTCTTCATCTTGATCTGCAGGCTTTTCTCCACATATCTCGTTTGCCTTTACGCATTTGATAATAAAACGTCCCACTCATGAGTGGTTAGCGTATAAGTGACCAAAAATTTTGTATAGTAAAATTGTGATCAATGAAGCTTTTCAGATTGTTATTGAGATTGTTCGATGGAGGTCATATGTTAGGAAACACGTGGCGATACAACAAATGTAACGAAAGAACTTGTGAGCAGAGAGTCGTTGTAAATTTAATTGCAGCAGTCACCAGTGAACTGTGCCACATTATTGTGCTGTCGATAGCTGGCCGAGTCAGGCATCACATGTGGAAACAGGTAACACGGTGCCCTAATTAAAGAGTGAAACCTACGTGCCACTGCGCAGCTTGGAAAACACGATGGAGCAAATTAGCATTTCTGCACATGTTGCTTTATCCAGCAAAGTCCTCTAGTTTCCACTGGCAACACGATACTGACTTATGGCTGTTAACCGACATTGGTTAGCAAGTGTTCACTGCCCCATACTTTCTACAAGTGTTGTGTTACTGGCAAGCAATGTAGTATTATCTTTATTGTTAAATCTGCAAGAAGAAAGAATCATTTGTGCATATGTATGACATAAGTTTTTACATTCCTTCACAAGGATAAACAACTCTGTCCTTACATTCAAATTTACATAATAGTCGCAGTAAATAGTAAACAAAAACATTAGTGTGGTTTAGTGGTATGTATACTACTGTTTGTAGGAAGTGAAACACTAAGAATCAGTAGTCTGTAATATACGACGATTAGAAAATGTGTGGAAAAGCGGATCCATAATAAGCGAGTTAAACAGCAGAGAGGTGGCGTGCACATAGGCCCACCAGCACCCTCTTTTGAGTGACCGAACAAGTCAGTGTTTCAGAACGCACAGCGGGTGCGGAGCCGTCTTACGGAGCGTCAACGTTTAACCACGCTCCACTATACCTCGTCGTCATAGTGGAATATCGGCATATGAGTACGTACGAACGGGACGCCGTTATTGGTTTCCGGGAGGGTCTGTTGTTCCGCGACGCTGCGGCTCGTACAGGACACGCTGCTTCAACAGTGAGGCATAGGTGGAACGAGTCGAGAGGAGAACGCCGTACATAGCTTTAAAATGGTACTGGACAACACAAAGTGACCACAGCACTAGATGAACGCCATCTAGCCCGCTTGGCAGTAACGGACAGAATAACTTCGTCCACATTGTTGGGGCGACATTGGTGGATTGCAACGGGAGTGGACACGTCTGCGTCGACGGTCCAACGCCCTCTTCTGCGGGCCGGACTTGTGGCATGCGTGCCATTGACCGGCTTCCACTGATCAGAACCCATCAACACCGCACACTGCAATGGGCGCGGAACGCCGACAGTGGCATGCAGAGTGGCAAAATGTATTGCTTTTGGATGAGCCCCGTTCGACGCTACTGTGGTGATTGCAGTCGGGCGGACTGTATTGTTGAGTGTCATAACGAACAAATCTAGAGTATGCGGCACCATTACCCATAACACACAATGTCACCTCGTATGTCTTCAGGGCAATATGAATGGCTACCGCAACATAAGGGATGTTTTACCAACCGAGGTACGGCCCTCCTGCAGGCCGTTCCATACGCCATGTTGCAGAAAGACAACGCCTTGTTGTTGCGATGAATGTGTGAGCCTTTTTCGAAGTACGACAGGTACCGCTGCTTCCCTGGGCCTGCTCTTTCGTCTGAAATGTCACCCGTCGAACATGTCTGGGATACGGATGGTCGGCAGCATGTTCGTTTAGGCCTTCCTGCTGCCTCAGCTGATGCTCTGAGGGTGCACCTACAAAGTGTGTGGCAGAGTATTCCTCAGAGACGTGTTCAGGTGCTCTTTGATTCCGTGCCACTTCTAGCGGCTCTGACGCAGCACGTGATGGTGCTACCCCATGTTGAATTTCCACAGTCACGGTGCATGTACAGGTCTGTAAATCTAATCATTAGTCTAGTGTCATGTCCCTAATGGGTGGAATAAATGTCGTTATGATCACATTTATCAGTCTAGGTGTTTCACGTTCTCCAAAGTCGGAAACTAGTTAATGACTTGTAAGTTCTGTAGTTTGTGGTTTCCCAAATTATTATCATCCACTGCTGTAGCTTAGTATAATGTTATATGGCATAAATAACAAGAAATGAGAAACAACGATGATACTAAATGAAAGAGGAAATAAGGAACTACAGAAGTATTTTTAAGATGCAGCCTTTGAAGTTACATTCATCAAATGAGCTGATGCGTGTAATGTAATCTGTAACATTGTCATAGGCTAAACTGAAGTTAGATGGCCCAAAAGGTAACCAAAGTATACAAGAAAGCCGCTCTATATTCATGCCCCAGTTGCTGTTGATAACAGTCTGGTTGCACACGTGAGGTCTGTAGTTACATGTGCACAGCGTCGGGTACACATTGCGGGTCTCTAATAGCTCACATTGAGTCTACCAAATCACATGCACCTTACACAATCGATCACGCACAGTCGTGATTCCATTTAGAAATGCTGATGCAACTGTTGCGACTGCAAGAAAATGTACGTCAGCTTTTCAGTAAAGTGCACGTAAATATGTTATATGGAATGTCATTCATTTATTCGGTGCCTCAGTTCCAAGCGACTAACTTTACAAACTACACACACGAAATATTATACAATATTCCACACCACTGCCAGTTTTTAAAATCAGTATCTGATGCTCGTTATTTATTATATGGGTCCCACTTCGTGGTCACGGAATCAAAACCAACAATGAGTATTTCTATACTTAGCACTTAACACACTTCAACTCAAGATATTATGATTCATAATCCACGACCTAATATATACGTCCACACACACATGAGGTGCCGCCATTTATCTATCTTTGTCAGCGACAGTAGAGTTTCCACCCTGGACATTTTTACCCAACAGCGGTCAGGAAAATCCGTGCTGCCATGTATGGTGATGCTCTGAGCAGCCAATTACAAGTGAGGTCTTGGTTTTTTAAGTGAATTGTTATGCCTTAGCTCACAACCAAGATGCAATAACGTAGTAATATGCTACCCATGCTAGCGTTTAATACATATTGCTCATTATTATAATTATCAATTTGGTTATGGACGTTATACGCCTCACACACTTTCTTTGTTTTTCAAAATGGGAAATTCTCAAACTATGAAAATTCTGAAACGCAGTGAGCTAAGTCATGAACATAATTGACAGATATTTTACATGTGATTGGTTGCAAATTTTTGATAACGATGTATAAAAGATAATTGTATCTGAACGTTGTTTTTCTTCATGTTGGAATATTTTCCATCAAAATGACGAAAGACTTAGGCACTCTCTACCATCATATTATCTTCATATTACATTTGTGCCTCTTACGCATTAAAAATTAGCTAACACTTAGTTGTAAGATTCACAACATATCCTTATAATGAATGTTAATAACATACTCAGAATGTAGTGTTCTGTCTTACCATCTATCTCTCTCATTTCTCTTTCTTTTTCCGTCATTTTCCGTCCTTTTAAACTGTATACTTGTCATAGAAATAAACATGTATGACAATGTTTCCATATTTCGCAATCTTCCCCTCTCAGTTTTCAGAAAAAACATATAAAGACTATTTCGACACTAGTTGAACTAACGCATGTTTCCAGGTAAGTGTGAGTTGGATCACTTGATTTATTCCCTTGTTTGTACTCTCAAGTTCCAATAGTTCAACATTCCGTCTGTTTCTATCGTACATCAGGTGAATCACGTGACAGAAGACATTAATTAGTCAAGAGTTGTCATAAAATAAACGTGTAAAATAATTAGCTTCTATAAATTCTGTTGATTACTCTTGCATCATATTGCTATAATAATATTTGAACAGACTGGCTACATATACTTTTTTTACTGAGTTACATCTCAAAGTTCTTATACCAACCCTTAGTACCTTTCTAAGGGTACTCTTCACTCCTCTAAACTCAGTCTCCTATTAGCTACCAGACCAGCCTCCTGCTCGGTATATATTCCCATCTGTTAGTTGGCTATACATATAATAAATTCATTATTTAAAGACGAGAACGCTATCACATTTCTTAAAGCAATATGCAAAATTTTCTTAAAGCAATATTCAAAATGCAGGCATTCCTTCATTATTGACTACATGACAATGCCAGCTCCTGTAGAATCCGGTATTCTACATTTAGATATAGCCGTAAGACAAGAATTATTTCTCAGTGTACAATGCATACAATGTCTTACGAGAGGCGTTCAGTAACAGATGCAAGCATTTTTTTCTGAAAGCAAGTTGCTTCCAATCAGGATTTCTATTCATTCTTTTATCTACAAAACCCTATTTTTCAACATAATCTCCGTTCAGTTCGACGGCCGTACGCCACATTATTTGGAGGGCTTGGGCGTGGTACCAGCCTACAAAAATTGTCACGATCGGCCTCATAACGCGGAAACAATTCCGTACTTGGCTCTTTATGGACACAGGTTATTCAGCGAAAAACCCAGTGTTTACGAAGCTTTCAGTGCTCCAGCTGGCGGACGAGTATGTCAGTACTACCAACAGAGGCGTCCAGTTGTGCAGTGAAGTGTTTCTTTATGATTCGTCATTCACCTCGAATGAGAGTGTCTGCACGTTCCAACATTAATGGAATCGCAGCTGTGTGCGGCCGGCCAGTATCCGAGAGATCGGACAGGTTTCCGCTATCTTGTCACGATAATGACAAGTCTTGCCCAACGACTCAACATGCTTTTGTTCGCTGCCAGTTCTCCGTAGACACCCTCAAAACGAATACGAAGATTTGCATTGCTCCGTCGAGGAAACTCAATGACAACTCTCTGCTTAGAACGCACCTCCATTGCAGACACCATTTTAAAGGTTACGTATATCGTCACCACACAGCCGGCCGGAGTGGCCGAACGGTTGTAGGCGCAACAGTCTGGAACCGCGCGACCGCTACGGTCGCAGGTTCGAATCCTGCCTCGGGCATGGATGTGTGTGATGTGCTTAGGTTAGTTCTAGGGGACTGATGACCACAGCAGTTGGGTCCCATAGTGCTCAGAGCCATTTGAACCATTTTTGTCATCACACAGAGGGACTTCGGGCTAATGCGGGAATATGCCACGATGTCCCACAACAAATTCCGCATCTTGTAATCGAAATTTGCTCCAGAAAAAATGTGTTGCACTAGTTACTGAACGCCGCATGTATTAAATTCTATTCCTAACCTTTCTAAAGTCGTTTGTTTAACTCAATAAATGCTTAGTGTGCCTATTTGAAAGATATTGTTTCTGAACTCAAAAGTAACAGCTGGCTTTGCTGCTTCACTGGATAACTCTGTTACGTACTTACCATTACCTCATTATAATCACTATCGTATCTTTAAGTTTATTCTTTCACGTATCCTAACGTTAATAGCTGTTAAGATTTTTCTGCGGTACACCTTTCTATCTTCCTCCGTTGTGTCATGTTGTTGTTGTGGTCTTCAGTCCAGGGACTGGTTTGATGCAGCTCTCCATGCTACTCAATCCTGTGCAAGCTTCTTCATCTCCCAGTACCTACTGAAACATACATCCTTCTGAATCTGCTTTGTGTATTCATCTCATGGTCTCCCTCTACGATTTTTACCCTCCCCTGGTGATCCCTTGATGCCTCAGAATATGCCCTACCAACCGATCCCTTCTTCCAGTCAAGTTGTGCCACAAATTTCTCTTCTCCCCAAATTCTATTCAATACCTCCTCATTAGTTATGTGATCCACCCATCTAATCTTCAGCATTCCTCTGTATCACCGCATTTCGAAGGCTTCTATTCTCTTTCTGTCTAAACTATTTATCGTCCACGTTTCACTTGCATACATGGCTACACTGTGGCTACACTTGGTACAAATACTTTCAGAAAAGGCTTCCTGACACTTAAATCTATACTCGATGTTAACAAATTTCTCTTCTTCAGAAACGCTTTTTTTGCTATTGCCAGTCTACATTTTATATCCTCTCTACTTCAAGCATCATCAGTTATTTTGCTCCCCAAATTGCAAAACTCATTTTCTACATTAAACGTCGCATTTCCTTCGACTACATTCCATTATCATCGTTTTGCTATTGTTGATGTTCATCTTATATCCTCCTTTGAAGACACTGTCTATTCCGCTCAGCTGCTCTTCCAGTTCCTTTGTTCTCCCTGACGGAATTACAATGTCATCGGCGAACCTCAAAGTTTTTATTTCTTCCCTATGGATTTTATTCCCTACTCCGAATTTTTCTTTTGTTTCCTTTACTGCTTGCTGAATATACAGACTGAAAAACATCGGGGATAGGCTACAACCTTGTTTCACTCCCTTCCCAATCACTGCTTCCCTTTCATGCCCCTCGACTCTCATAACTACCGTCTGGTTTCTGTGATCGCCCCGCTGCCACCTTCAGAATTTGAAAGAGAATATTCCAGTGAACATTGTCAAAAGCTTTTCTAAGTCTACAAATGATAGAAACGTAGGCATGCCTTTTCTTAGTCTATTTTCTAAGATAAGTCATAGGGTCAATATTGCCTCACGTATTCCAACATTTCTACCGCATATTGAGCCGATAGTTCGGTAATTTTCATATCTGTGAACATCTGCTTTCTTTGGGATTGGAATTATTGTATTCTTCTTGAAGTCCGAGGATATTTCGCCTGTCTCATTCATCTTGCTCACTAGATGGTTTTTATCAGGGCTGGCTCTTCCATGGCTGTCAGTAGCTGTAATGGAATGTTGTCTACTCCTGGGGCCTTGTTTCGACTTAGGTCTATCAGTGATCAGTCAAACTCTTCACGCATTATCCTATTTCCCATTTCATCTTCATTTACAACATCTTCCATTTCCATAATATTGTCCTCAACAACATCGTCCATGTATAGACCCTCTATATTCTCCTTCCACCTTTCTGCTTTCCCTTCTTTGCTTACAAGGGAACCTCCTAATCGCAACCCCCCTCAGACTTAGTTATAAGTTGACACAGTGGACAGGCCATGAAAAACTGAACACAGATCAATCGAGAAAACAGGAGGAAGTTGTGTGGAACTATGAAAAAATAAGCAAAATATACAAACTGAGTAGTCCATGCACAAGATATGCAACATTATGGATACTGTGAGTACAGCATCGCCGTGGTCCCGTGGTTAGCGTGAACAGCTGCGGAGTGGGAGGTCCTACGTTCAAATCTTCCCTCGAGTGAAAAGTTTAAATTTTTATTTTCAGTTTATGTGACAAACACTTACGTTTTCATCACTTTCTTGGGAGTGATTATCTTATCCACAAGAAAATCTAAATCGGGCAAGGTAGAAGAATCTTTTTACCCATTCACCAAGTGTATAAGTTAGATGGGTCGACAACATATTCCTGTCATGTGACGCACATGCCATCACCAGTGTTGTATAGAATATATCAGACGTGTTTTCCTGTGGAGGAATCGGTTGACCTATGACCTTGCGATCAAGTGTTTTCGGTTCCCATTGGAGAGGCACGTCCGTTCGTCTACTAATCGCACGGTTTTGCGGTGCGGTTGCAAAACACAGACACTAAACTTATTACAGTGAACAGTAAACTTATTACGATGAACAGAGACGTCAATGAACGAACGGACAGATCATAACTATGCGAAAATAAAAAAAGTAAACTCTTCACTTGAAGGAAGACTTGAACCAAGGACCTCTCCTTCCGCAGCTGCTGACGCTAACCACGAGACCACGGCGCTCTTGCGCTAACGTCTTCCTTGATGTTGCATATCTTGCGCATGGATTACTTAGTTTGTATATTTTGCTTATTTTTTTCATATTTTCACACAACTTCTTCCTGTTTTCTCGAATGATTTGCGTTCAGTTTTTCAAGGCCTATCCACTGTGCCAACTTATAACTAATTCTGAGGGGGGTGCGATGGGGAGTTTCCCTTGTTAGTACTGGGTTTCCTTCTGTGCTCTTGATATTCATGAAAGTGGTTCCCTTTACTCTGAAGGTCTCTAATTTTCCTGTAGGCAGTATCTATCTTACCCTTAGTGATGTACGCCTCTACATCCTTACATTTTTCCTCTAGCCATACCTGCTTAGACATTTTGCACTTCCTATCGATCTCATTTTTGAGACGTTTGTACTCTTTTTTGCCTGCTTTATTTACTGCATTTTTGTATTTTCTCGTTTAATCAATTAAATTCAGTATCTCCTCTGTTACCCAAGGATTTCTATTAGCCGGCTTTATACCTACAAGATCCTCTGCTGCCTTCACTATTTCATCTCTCAAAGCTACCCATTTTTCTTCTACTGTATTTCTTTTCCCCATTCTTGTCAATCGTTGCCTAATGCTCTCCCTGAAACTGTCTACAACCTCTGGTTCTGTCATTTTATCCAGGTCCCATCTCCTTAAATTCCCACCTTTAGTTTTAATCTATAGTTCATAACCAATAGATTGTGGTCAGAGACCATATCTGCCCCTGAAAATGTCTTACAATTTAAAATCTGATTCTTAAATCTCTGTCTTCCTATTATATGATCTATCTGAAACCTGTTAGTATCTCCAGGCTTCTTCCATGTATACAACCTTGTTTTGTGATTCTTGAACCAAGTGTTAGCTATGATTAAGTTATGCTCTGTGCAAAACTCTACCAGGCAGCTTCCTCTATCATTCCTTACCCCTATTCCATATTCAGCTACTACGTTTCCTTCTGTTCCTTTTCCTTCCAGCGAATTCCAGTCACACACATGGCTATTAATTTTTCGTCTCCCTTCACTATCTGAATAATTTCTTTTACCTCATCATACATTTCTTCAATCTCTTCGTCATCTGCGGAGCTAGTCGCCATATAAACTTGTACTACGGTGGTTGGCGTGGGATTCGTATCTATCTTGGTCACAATAATGTGTTCACTATGCTGTTTGTAGTAGCTTACTCTCATTCCTACTTTTTTATTCGCTATTAAACCTACTCCTGCATCACCCCTATTTGATTTTCTATTTATAACCCTGTATTCACCTGACCAGAAGTTTGTTCCTCCTGCCACCGAACTTCACTAACTCTCACTATATCTAACTTTAACCTATCCATTTCCCTCTTCAAATTTTCTAACCTACCTGCCCGATTAAGAGATCTGACATCCCACGCTCCGACGCGTAGAATTCCAGTTTTCTTTTTCCTGATAACAATGTCCTCCTGAGTAGTCCCCGCCCGGAGATCAGAATGGGGTACTATTTTACCTCAGGAATATTTTACCCCAGAGGACGACATCATCATTTAACCATACAGAAAAGCTGCATGATCTCGGGAAAAATTACGACTGTAGTTTCCCATTGCTTTCAGCCATTCGCAGTGCCAGCACAGCAAGGCCGTTTTGGTTAGTGTTAAAAGGCCAGATCAGTCAATCATCCAGACTGTTGCCCCTGCAACTACTGAGAAGGCTGCTGCCCCTCTTCAGACGTTTGTCTGGCCCCTCAACAGATACCCCTCCGTTGTTGTGGTTGCACGTACGTTACGGCTATCTGTATCGTTGAGGCACGCAAGCCTCCCCACCAGCGGCAAAGTCCACGGTTCAGGGAGGGGGGGGGGCTGTTGTGTCATAACAGGAAAATAATTGTTAACAGTCTTATCTCGTGTGTACTTTACAGCTTCATCTTCTTCCCAGTTGCATTTAGGGTAGAATTTTCTTTGCCTAATACGATTCCCTTTACATCAGTAACATTTGTGACGGACGTACTCATCGCCTACTGAATAACGTATTTATCAACTTGTAGTGCATTTCTTGGGCCTCCTCAGCAACCTTTAAATAATCTCTACGTTACGGTTTCGTACATTGTTTGTTACCTGCATTTTTTAATATCTTTTAATTCGTTCAATATCCTTTACAGCATGAGCGTTTGTTCCAATTGGATACCAATTACATTCAATAACTTATGTTTCCTGTGTTATACAACCGTCTCCAATTTCTTAAAATCAGTCTTGATGTTTTATCACTCGTAGTTTGTTATTCATTTACCTTTGGTTGCCGTTTCCTTCAAGTAATCCTAACTGTTAACTACCATGGGCATGAAGTTCTATCATATTATGTACCTCACAATCTGCTGTTATCCAGTTGACAATGGGTTTTTTTCTTTTTTTGTAAATACTAATCCCTTTACGAGTTACTCTGCACATGGCAGGTATTGTACTTCACATCATGTTTTTCTTCAACTCTTACTTATTCTTTCGAAAAGCAGGTTTATGTCCTGAACGTTTATGTCCTGTTCTTTTTTCACAAATTCTTCTGCTGTATCATGTCAATCTGGTGTTTTGGAAACAACTGTGACTGACGCCCGAACAACAGGAAACTAACACGCATTGAATTTAAAAAATAGTGCTTTCATAATGGCTAGGCACTAGCCGAAATGGTTCAAATGGCTCTGAGCACTATGGGACTTAACATCTATGGTCATCAGTCCCCTAGAACTTAGAACTACTTAAACCTAACTAACCTAAGGACAGCACACAACACCCAGCCATCACGAGGCAGAGAAAATCCCTGACCCCGTCGGGAATCGAACCCGGGAACCCGGACGTGGGAAGCGAGAACGCTACCGCACGACCACGAGATGCGGGCCACTAGCCGAAATCAGCATTTGCGTAATGAAAACGGAAAAAAAAGTGACTGATTTCTGCGCTCTATCATTTATAAACAGAGGAATATTGTTTTTACACTTCAAGACACAGTTTCGTAGTTTCCACAGTAGGAGAATGGTTGGTCATGCAGAAAAGTAAATAAGAGAGAATGTGATAAATAAGTCGAATTTTTGCACTTGTCAGGTACTTAGTTTTCATGGTGGCAAACTGCGTGGTGTCTTATCGTCGAGTACTACACGCATTGAACGCCTTCTTTTCAACCTCGCTTGGAACTTCTACACCTATTTTAGTCGTTGTAAGGTCCTGTTTAAATTCCGCCTCTTGGTCACTAGCTTCAACCACACTATGGTTTGTATCACCATAAATCTGACTTAACTATCCTTGTTTGTGCATTATTTATTCTTTTACTTTCCGTCCCCTCCATTCATAATATTTATTTCCTACAGCAACATACAGTTATGCATGACGTCATACATCAAAGATTTGAAATCCCTACTCACACTTTTCGCTCATTAGATTCCATCAAATCGTGTTTCTTACTTGTAGTTACAATCCCTTCGTTAACCTCGCATACATTATTGACCTTGTGTCCTAATCGTAATATCTATTACAGTACTATTCTCATATTTCCTTTTCATATGTCCCAGAAAATTTCTTTTTCTTGGCTTGTACTTCTCGGTAGACATAAAAAAATTAATTATAGCGCTCATTTTTTAATTACAACTCTTCATCAAACCTCATCCAAATATCCTGTGATTTATGACGAGATAAAGTCTCTTGTTCATAATTTCTGTTATCATTGCAATTCTAATCTCTACAAACCAAGTAATAACTCCCTGATACCTCTATTGTATCCAACCTTTGCACATTATCCTTCTCACTACGACTTTTCATGTTCCTGACGCCGGTCAGTAAGTGCTGACATCCTGTTAAATCGTTTTGTCTACCACTTTTCCATATGTTTCTGCACCAACCTTCTAAATTCTGATATCTTCCCACCAAAGAGTCTAACTGATCTAATGTCTGCACAGTAGCAGTAATTTCTGTATGGGCAATTCCAATTTGTTTTTACTTTACTAACTGGTAACTTAACCGTTCTGTTAGAGATTAAATCAGACTCGTTCAGTGGGCGCTCTAAATACAGATTCTTTTGTACAGGTGTTTGAAGGACTTCTTTACAGCTCTTACTTCTAGCGTTAGTGTAGACGCTTTTTCCAAATGAACTGCGATGCTGTAACATGCAGCCAGTATGTAGTAAAGATGCAGCATGCTACCTATTGGAAATATTACGAGAAGCTCGGTACAAATTTTTCTGTAAGAATTAAAAGTAGCAAGAATAAATTCCCCAACATCCTAAGCTACGAAGGGCATTGAATTATCATGAATAACGGGCAGGAGACTGAACTTAACTTGAACTGATAGGGAATAGTTTAAATAATTTAAATTACAATGAATCTCATTACAGTATCAAAATGTATATTCTTCAGCGAAATATACGGTATCCTCAAATTAATATGTAAGCGTTATTTATAACGTAGTCATAACGAGACAGAAACACCGAATATAAAATTTGATAATTTTTTAGGGTAAATTACGTGCAGCTAAATGATATCTTTCTAACTAATGACAATCAAAATATTACAATATTAATTATAGCACGAAAACTGGTTTAACTGAATGAAATAGTTTTTTCAATGATCCATCCACTGGCTGCTTGCACTATCTTATCTTCCTAAAATTAGCGTTTTCACAGTATACCCTCAATCATTCGTTTTATATACAGTTGCATGCATCACTACAGTTTTTATCTTTTCAGCCCCTTCTAGAGTCTGACTTCTTAACGAATATACTGTTATCTTGTCCCTTCCTCTTGTCTGTGTATCTGATTTTGTTCTGCTCTTTCGGCGATTCTGCGAAGGACTGCCTCATTCTTATCAGTCCAACTAATTTTGAGTATCCTCCTACAGCACGGCCTCCAACACGTCGATTTTCTTCTTTAGCTGTTTCCCACAAAGGTTCACTAACATGCAGTGATGTACTACAAACATATTCAGATTTTACTTTCTCAATTTAAAGCCTTGCATCATACTAGCAGACTTTTTCTCCATAAATACCATTTTTGCCTTTGCTTCGTTGTTTTTATATCTTCCTTGTTTCTTCGTCGTGCTTCCAATGGTAAGAGAATTCCTTAAATTTCTTATTTCGTGATACGACGTCCACCTGGGTCCATTACACATATGGCCTCGTAAGCAACCGATTCTCCTTACCATATGTAGGGTGTCCCCTTTGGGCAGCTGTGTAAGGCTTACCCTCGCAAACGGGGTTCTGCCTAAGTGGACGTTCTTCAAGAGCTGCTCGTGGGAACACCATGAAGACTAAATCTCATGTTGCTACTTCCAGCGATTTCGATGGGCCGCTGGAAAGTATTAACATCCAAAAACCTAAGAGGCCTCGTGTGGCTAGCCCATCTGGGTCGTATTTGACAGTCAATCACAGTAAACAAAGTAATAGGTGACATCCTGTGGTCATTAAAGAATTTGTTGTTACGAAACGCGTGGTCCGTTCTTTCGAGAAATTGTAGCCATTCTATATCGATAAGGCTCTCGAGGGACTTGCAGGGCAAATCATATTTGTCAAGGGACTGTAGAATGGCTTACTTCTGTTGGAGACGATGAAGACTCCCAAAGTACAGAAGCTGTTGAATGCCAAGCTACTCTAAGACTATCTCATCAACAGTGAGCTGCACACAGGGTTGAACAGTGTCAAAAGTGTTGTAATATGCTGGGACATTACGGATATGGATACAAAAGAACTCATTCAACAATGAGAAACTGCATGTGTGACTGATGTCGAAAACGGTATGAAGAGGCTTGATGGGGAACTCCAAAAGTCATTATCATTGTTCTGACATTCAGTCTGCCAAAGTTGCTGGACCATTCTGCAACAGAATCTCTCTGCCTTAAGGTAAGACGGTGCGTCCTAATCCAATGCTCTGCTTCAAGCACCAACGCTTCATTCACCCCACTATGGGTTGTAATGGTCAGGTTATATGTGGACTGTGTAACAGTTCGGTACATGAACAGGATTTCCAGTGCACCACGCCACCTAGGTGTGTTTACAGCTCCCAGGAGCATCAAGTGTGGAGTAGGGATTGTCCTATCTTTGCTGAAGAAAATAAGATACAGGAAATTAATGTGACCCATCGCATTCCATACTCTGATGCAAAGAGGGAATATGAGACCACTCAGCCACCAAGTTTCGTGAAGTCTTTTGTCTCAGTGTTGAAGCAGTCTATCCAGAAGGCTAGTATTAGCATCCAAACTACGACTGTTGGGATGGACACGTATACCTGCACATGTAAATGCAGGTGCCAGCCTGCACCACTGGTTCTGCAGCTCAGTTGTCCTATCACTGATGCATTTAATTTTGCTGAACATAATGTCAGCGTAGACAGCAGACCACCACAGCAGACATTGGAAGAGGTACATGAGAGTGTTTCGGTTCCATCAGCGTTGCCAATGCCCCAAAAATGAGAGATGAAGGCCAAATGCCCAAAGCAGTCCTCCTCAAAATCCATCGGACCATGCGACCTTCTTGTTGTCTATTGGATCTGATGGGGATCGTACCATCGCTGGTATGGACGCTGAGGTTCGAGAAGCGGAAAGACAGAGTATAATCTCACTGTTAAAATGCCTTCGATACTGCGGATTCAGGACATGTGTAGAGGAACTGAAACTGCTAGCACAGGAATGCCCCCTGTGATTGTGTTTGTAGGAAACGCATTTTAAAACGCCAGATACCCCTGTCCTAAGAGACTATACAATCTACCACAAGGATGACCCGACTGGTGAAAGTGCCAAGGGAGAAGTCACTTTGCTTGTCAGTAATGCACCCCACTCCTCTGCTCTCCCCATAGCTGCTGACCTGCTAGCAATTGCGCCTGAGGTCAAAGGAACTCTGTTTTCTCGGTCTATTTACCTCCACATGAGGCGACTGACTGCTCTAATAAGTCTTATAGAACATGTTCTGAGACCATTTCTCCCAATGGGAGATTTCAGTGGCCATTACACTCATATGGGGTTCGACCTCTGTTTGCCATCGGGACTGGGTATCGAAGAATCTCATAACGTCTCAGGAGTTGTACATCCTCGACACAGGCACTCTAATCATTTCTGTTATGCTACTGGATCACTGTCTGCCATCGATCTCTCTTCCTGCTCTCCAGCACTTGTGCACTCATTTCAATTGGAAGTCACTAACAACCTTCATTCCGGTTTCTACTCCATATTCACCTACTGTGTGGACCTCTCCCTCAAAGGACGCAGCAGCGGTAGTTCACTAGCAGAAACAACTAGATGATGTTTGGCCAGTGGCTGTATTTGAATGCTGTGACAAAATCCAGGGGTGTATGGGCCACGTCAAACGAGTAACCCACCATTCCGCTGCCCTCTCCATCCCAAAGTACTCTTCTCATTGTCCTAGGAGCCCCCTGTGTCTTGGTGGACTGACTAGTGCCGTGACGTCAGTTGGTTCAGACGTACAGCTCTGCGACGATTTAAGAGCCTTCCAATGGTGGAAAACCTGGCAGCCTTTCGATTAGCAGGAGCAAAGACTCGATATATAATCAAGCAGAGCAATAAAAGGTCATGCCGAATGTTCCTGGGCTCTTTCAATCGTTCCACGTGTTCTACTGCAGTATGAAAAGTCACGAGAAGGATTTCTGGTAAAGGCAGTCGTTTACCTACAGCAGCGTTATTGACTCGAGAGTGACTTCAAACAACACCTGGAGACATTGCACAGACAATGGCACAACATTTTGCGCTGACTACTGCGACTGCCAGCCGGGATCCAGCATTCCTCGTTACCATGCCACCATGTAAAGTGGTGAGTTGGACTACAAGTGCAACAATACGGAATCGTATAAGAGCCCATTCTCCATGTGCGAACTGGATTCCATACTGGCTGCGACTCGTCATACTGCCCCTGCTCACGATAAAATCCGATAATACTTACTTCAGTTTGTTTCAGCAGCATCAAAAGAAATCCTCCGAGAATGTTTTATATGCCACACGGGTAACTTTCTGAACTCGTGAAGAGAGGCAAGTTAGATACCTCTCCTCAAACCACAAAAGGGTTGCACTCGTCAGAGTAGTTACCAGAGCGTCGCCTTAACATGCTGTATGGGAAAGACCTTGGAGTGAATGGTTAACCTTCGTCTGGGTTAGATGTTGGGGAACAGGCAGCTCCCAAAGTGGATCCAGGAGATTTCGATCCACTGTGAACAACCTGACCTTGCTAGATACGGCTTTTTGTTATCTGTAAGGCATACGATACTACGTGGAGACACCTCCACCAACAGGGCTTCTGTTGCCATCTCTCCATCTTAATTCGGCCCTATTTATCAACGTGCCCTTTTCAGTACGGAATTGGTGGCGTGCTGTCGAATAGTTTCGAGGAGGAGAATGACGTTCCTCAGGGCAGTGTTTTAAGCCCCTTTGCCATAGCCATAAACAGTATTACGTCTACTGTAAGGAGTCTTGTCCAGTGCTCCTAATTTGTGGACAATTTTGCTGTTTTCTGTTCTTCCTCCAGTGTTCTTACAGCAACTCGTCAGTTGCAACTGACATTGAAGAGGTCGGAGAAGTGGCCTGCAAGGGCTGGTTTTACGTTTCCTGCGGGAATGTGTGTGTTTTTTCATTTTAATCGTCCTCGTCGTATTTTTAATTTATCTGGCTTGTGTATGTGGAACAGCGTTCTCACTTTTAAAGATTCTGCTTGGTTTTTGGTCCTCATTTTTCCCTCCAAGCTGTCGTGTTTGCCACACTGAAGGCCTGACGGCAAGAGCCCAGAAGGCATTGAATATCTTGAAGTGTGTGAGACACAGATCTTGGGCAGAGGAAAGGGCACGTCTGCTCCGATTTTGTAGGGCTTTGCCTCGATCGTGGCTGGACTGTGGGTGCACAGTTTACCGGGCAGCGAGGTCTTTGTAACTGAATATCATTGACACTGTACGGAATGAGGACATCAGCTGTCCACGGGTGCTTACAGGACTAGCCCCATACAGAGTGTTTATCAGGCAAGAGACCATTTTGGATCCGTGCAAAATATGTGCTGGAGTCCCTTGATGTTCAGTTTGTTCTGATTTAAATCCTAAGATTTAACCAACTGCCACTCTGGTTACTTTGAAGGCCCAAAGTAATTTTAGATAAAGCACAGTACAAGAGAGATTTCACTCCTGCTTCTGTTTTCAATGTGACGTTTCCTGGCATCTTAAATGTGCAATACAACTATGTAGCTGTCTTCACGGACGGCTAAAAACAGGTAGACACTGTTGCTTTTCCCGAACTGTGTCCTCAAGATTCGGTTGCCTCCAGAGTTCGCTGTATTTGATACCGAATTATCTGTGATCTTGCGGGTGCCGGAGGAATTGAGATGTGCCATGCCTCCTAAATTTCTCGTCTGTTCCGACTCCCTTAGTGCCCTTCAGTCTCTGCGGTGCTTTCGTCGAACTGTTGAAGTAGTTAAGGAGAGCCAGGACGCCCTCCTCCGGCTTCAACGGCTGGGGAAGGAGGTGTCCTTTTCTAGGTGCCAGCGCACATGGGTATTCCTGCGAAGGATGGGGCGAGTGGTGCAACCAAGGAGGCGTGTAGCGATCTTCAGCTAGGTCTGCGTGCCATCCACCTGCATGCTATCATCTCGCTCTTGAAGTACAGAGTCATGTGTGGAAGAGACGACGATTGACTGGAAGTGACAGACAATAAGGTGCGTCTAGTAAATTTATAATGCGGCCTTGGCGTACTTCCTTCCAGCCACGTTGACGGGATGAGTCCTCCTTGCTCGTCTTAGCTTAGGCCAGAGTCTTATGATGCATGGATACTTGCTCCGGCGAGAGAACCACCCAGAGTATGGTGATTGTAGTGTACATGTTACTATGCGCCGCATTTTATTGTACTATGTTTTATTTTCCGACCAGGGCGCCGCGGAGGGTTTGTCGACGGATGTCCCCTCACTTTTGTGTGACGTTCAAGCCAATGTGGTTCGAGTTTAAAAGTTTTGTGAATTGTCCGACATTTTTCATGAGATTTTCGGGAGATGGTTTTAATGTGCTAACAGGGTGACTGGCTCACCCATGTTTCTGTAAGTGGTCAGCCAGTTTCATTTCCCTGTGCCTTTCTTTCTGCTCCTTTGTCGTTTTACTTGTGTTTTAATCCCATACTCTATCTCCGTTGTTTTATCGCATTTATCTCTTTATCCACATTAATTTGCTTTAATGAGGATAAGGGTGCTGATAAACCCTTCGTTGACCGCCCATAAGCTCCATACACACAGACATTCTTCTGCTATAAGGTCCTTCCATATTTTGAGAGAAGGAAGTATTGACCAAAACAAGGAAAAGTCCCGTAAACACGGGGTCTAAAATACGTACTTTAAAAGGAATGAGCACTTGTTCATCTCGCTAGCGTGAAACCTTTCTCCCAGAATGTGACTACAGAAACTTTATAAACTCGAAGGGATACATGAATCTGGGCAAAACCTTTTTAGTAATTCTTTCAGTGTCTTTACTAATAGCCTGAAAGTTGCTAAGGACAACTTTAGTCTCAACTCTGTTAGTATTTGGCCTCCCCCAATATTGTTCCCCTTACCTTCCCTAGGCCGACATTTGTATTATTCCTCTAAGCTCTTCTCCACTAACTACCTGCTGAGCATTGCTCTTCTCACGCAAAATGTCAGCAACTGACTGTAAGTCACACAGCTGACTAACTACTCGAGAACCCAAGAGTAAGTTGGTGGGAATGACTTGATGGCTTTCATGATGGGCAGTATTAAATGCCAAGATTAACTGCAGAACCAAGCCGGCCCATCCTTTCTGATCTATTGTATACTATAAGAGAACACCTCAGGTACCTGTTGATAGACTCTGCACTTTAATGGGTTCTGCCCACAAGTAATTTCGATGATAAGGCTTATTTGTTACACGTTGAATTCATATGTGTACCAGGATATGCTTAAACTATTGGCCATATAAGGCATGTTAATATCTGTACAAGCTTCTCATGTGCTTTCTACTATTGTAAATAATTCACCTTTACTCTACTGGGACAAAGATGAATGAGCGCACTGTAGGAGAAGTGAATAACAGCCTTGACTGAGTGTAAAGCTTTATCTGAGGTTGACCTGCTAGTCAATCTGTTGTGCGGCGCTGAGACATTCTTATTTGAGGCATCGTGGCATGCAGTAGGAGAATGAGATCTGTTATTGTGAATGTGGGAGGAGCTATCTGGAATACTTTATTTTGGGGATGGAAATTCATTTAACACTTTCTTGTTATCTATGTTAGTAAAGAAGATTTTGGAGTAATTTTAAAAGCTGCTGCATCTACAGATTTGTATTTGGTTTCGACGACGTCAGGACTCCAGACACACGCACACACAAACAAACAGCATGCTGAGCAAGAGGTATGCTACTTTTATTTCATGGCTGATCTCACAATGCATTCTTCTGCAAACAACGCGTGGCCAGGATTGTCAGGTGTCGTGCACTAAGCACATTAGTTTTCAGTGGTCAATGTTGGTTATTTCAAACAGTTATTTTCTTCTGAATAGAGCACTAATTTATTTTTGTGAATGTTCTTAGTCTAATATTGTCTTCATATTAGATAAAAGTAAGGTTAGAAATTTCATCAAAACACTGGAGTACAGTGTAGAAGTTCAGAAGAGCTTATTCCCTGTTTAGAAAGTGTAGAGAAGTCTGAAAAGACAGACGCCTGTCTGAGCACCACTTAAGCGCAGGGTTAGGTAAGTTATAAATAAAAGACTACACTGCTTACTCATGCAGAAGTAACATAGGAAATGGAGGAGTTATTACATAAATCAGAACAGAGTTTAAAAACGTTGGGACATGCAGATTTTGTAGGGATCAGCGCATAGAAGTGAGTGCTTGTGAATTAAAGCTGAAAAATAGTTCACATTTAATTGTATAGAGATCCCCAAAGGGAAATTTTAACTATTTATGAGGAAACTGGATTCGTTACTGTGCTGTCTGTTAGACAGCAGCAAGCGTCTAAATGATTCTGATAGGAAAAGTGATATGCAAACCTCATTTGGATCCCAAAATTTGGTATAACCAATTAACTTTCCAACACAGGTGGATAAAGACAGTAGCAACCAAATTCATCTTTTATTTGATGAAACTCAGAGTAGGAAAATAACTGTTTACCCGATGACAAATGCTCTCTCTGATCATGATGCGCAGTTACTTAGGATAAATAACATAGCATCTATCAGTTTGGATACTCCTCAGCGGAAATCACTTAGAATAATTAATGACCACAGGACAAATGTTTTTAAGAATAGTTTACACGAGACGACATTTATAATGAATCATATACTAACGCAAAATTTCATGTACTCCATGATTAATTCATATCATTACTGAAAATAGCTTTCTACATAAACTAGTCAGATACGACACCTAAACAGCCAGGTAAAAACCACGGATAACTAGACGGATTAAAATATTTTGTGAGAGAAAAAGGTAAATGTACTGTATCTTTTGATAAGAACAATTAAGGATTCTGCAGTAATGAAACACTACAAAAAATACTCAAAATTGCTGAGAAAGGTTATTAAAAAGTCAAAGAATACGCACATAATGTCAGGAATCAGCACTTACAACAACACACTTAGAGGCAGTATGGAATGTAGTGAACCGAGAGACAGGGCAACCAGCCACAGAACAATGCATGTGCCCTGTTCAACTGAACGGAAAGGTTTTACATGAGGAGTCACAGGTACCAAATGTATTTAATAATCATATCTTAAGTACACTAGAAACCATACGCACAATAAGTTCAGGAGCAAAGTCACAGCAGTATGTTGAAAAAATTGAACTTATTTGGTTTTGGTTGTGTTTCCAATAGAATACCAAAACTTTGTCTCCATGTAATGAGCCCAGTCTTACCAGAAATATGTAATGCATCACTAACTCAAGGTATTTTTCCACAGAGACTGTTAAAACTCTCTTTAAGAAATATGATAATAGAGATGTCGATAATTAACGATCTGTTTCACTGCTGACATCATCCTCCAAAAGTTTTGAAAAGGTGATGAATCACAGAATAGTATCTCACCTTAGCAACAATAGTATCCTCAGCATATCAGTTTGTGTCACAAGGGTTGCGCTACAGAGACAGCCATTTACACGTTCATTCGCCAGATTTTACAAGCATTAAATAATAAAATAACACCAGTTGGTATTTTATGCGACCTCTCTAAGGCGTTTGTGTGAATCACAGGAGTCTCCTATATAAATTAATATTTTATGTGATTGATGGTATAGCCAACCAAAGAATAATGTCACATCTAACCAAAAGAATGCAGGAAGCTGTACTTGGTCATTCATGTAATATAGTCCAGGGACATAATTGTGACTGGGGAGAAATCACATGTGGGGTTTCCCAACGTTCAATCATAGGTCTGTTACTGTTGGTCATATATGTCAACGATCTTCCATTTAGTATACAATAAGCAGAATTTGTTCTTTTTACAGATGACACATGTATTGTAATCAATCCAAGCACACATACAGAAACAGAAGAAATGGTGAAAAAGTTCCTAAAAATACCATTGACTGGTTTTCCGCAAATGGTCTCACTCTCAACTTTAAAAGGACACAACAGATTCTGTTCTGCACATGTAGGGGTACTACACTAATGATAAGTGTAACATATTATGAGGAACTAATAAATAGGGCGGAAATTTCAAAATTCTTAGGGGTCCATAATGAAGAGAAATGAAAAAGAAAACACACATTCTGGAAGACCTAAAACAGCTTAGTTCAGCCACATTAGCGCTTCGAAACATTTTAAATCTTCGGGAGAGACAAATCAGTAAGATGATACATTTTACCTATTTTCATTCGATAATATCATGATGAATAACGATCTGGGGTAACTTATCATTAAGAAAGAAAGTCTTTATTGCACGAGAATGTGCCGTGGGAATAATATATGCTGCTCACCTCCGATCATCTAGCAAACATCTGTTTATGTGGTTGGGAACTCTGACTAATATTCCACAGTATATTTATTTATTCCCTCTTGAAATCCATAACAGTTCAAAAGGGACAATGAAGTACATAATTACAATACCAGAAGGAAACGTGATATTCCTTACTCCACATTAAGGTTGCCTCTGGCACAAAACGGGCTGCACAGTGCTGAAATTAAAATTTTTGATCATTTACCCAGAGATATAAAATGCCTGACACCGAGCAAAGTAAAATATGATAACAGACTGTGAAAGTCTCTCCTTGACAGCTCCTTCTATTCCATAGAAGAATTTCAGATTTTTTTGTTACAAAAAATAGAAATGTTCAAAATATAACCATATGTACTAATTAATTTGTGATCAGAATGTATATTAACTCGTTCCAGATCATTATGATCTATCGCTTAAAGTGATCCATGGAACATGTTGCTAAGCATTACGCGTCGTTCATAATATGCTTTGATAGTGAGTTTCAGTTACGTAGTTTTCACTAAGCATGCGTTTCTTTTCCTTAGGCATTCAATTACATTCATTTTCCTTATTAAAAAAATATGTATCTCACGTAGCTTAAAGTTCTATTTCACGACACTGTTCACATGTGCCACAAGGCCAACCAACAGTCAGTTTTGCTCAGCAATTGGATACGCTTTCTGAAGTACACATTATAGGACTGGAATGTTTATGAAGTCAATGTATTCAGTTTTCTCATTTACAGACAATATTTTAGTAGAAAGTTTTCATTTGTAATCAACCACTGAGGTTGTGTGAAAGAAATTCTGTAGTAACACTTGAGCAGTTGCATCATTAGTAGGTAGATGCCATACAAAACACAGAAACACGTCGACGCAAATCAAAATGTAGCGATAATGAAGCTGAGACCTTAGAAACGCATCTACAGGGCTACATACCTCTTCTGGAAGGCTCTATCCACTGCCTTTGACGCTAAGTAACATAGGTTGCTATGTTTCGCCAGCTTACTAGCAGCACAAATAGTTAGGTTTGATACGGTTTTCCGTATGTCATTACCAATACCTTGCCATAAAAATAGCTGGCCAAATTTATCACGAGCTTCTTATGTGCCTAAATGCCCATCTACGAATGACTCATGAAAGTATTGAAAGAACAAAGGAATCATTTCATTGGCCACAAGTAAAATATGTTTATTACTAGGATGTCACATGCTGCATATGACCTTTGCCCTTAGAATTAATGTATTTTCGTTCTCACCTGTCTCTAATTTGTCCTCAGTTGCCCGCAGTTGGTCATCTTGTTCTTGATGATGTCGCGGGATAACTGACGAATCTGCGTCAAAAATCGAACTTACCGAGCATAGGTGCTGATTTCAAAGCTTCTTTCAAAACCAGGAACCAGTGTTCTGCAGCCTGGTCACCCTGATCGAATACGCGCATGCTATCTGCCACGTTTTAGAATGTACACCTGGAATTTCAAAGTTAGAGTGCGGGTTGCCCAACTAATAGTACGCCCTATTCTTCATGGACTAGCAGGTAGCCCTCTGAGGGTTTGGTTGTCTCCCTCTAAAGTAAATTTCTAATAATAGCGAAATTTCTCTATTGTAAATTAAGCTAGTAATACTTATAACTGATAAATGGAGTATTTCCTTTCTAAATCATTCAAGGTGTCTGAGGCATAAGCCACCGCCCTCCAACCACCTTCTTGTTTGTAATGCAAAAGAGCGCCTACGCCAAACGCCGATGAGTCAGTTTGCAGATAAATTCTTCCATTAGAGCTAATATGTGTGCTGATTTAAGGGCTTCTTTCAGTGCCAGGAATGAGTCTCCCTGTAAGGGACCCCAAAGAAATATGTAACCCTTATTACATAATTCATTATACAATGCTGATTCTCAGAACTTTCTAAAAAAAGTTAGCAGTACTCAAATATTTAGCAACTTCATTATCATTTTATTGGGTAGGAAATTGACCAACTTTTCCACCTCTTCCAGATCATTTAGAATTCCACCACAGGAAACTACAAGACATAAAGCTTCAAGAATGAACAGGCAGAAAATGGCTGCGGCAGGTAAATCATCAGACTAGCTTTCCTTAACCACACAGAAACCTCCTGGTGATGAGGCGTAAGCAACTGAATAGACTTACTGTATATCACAAACGGGTTAGGACAGAGATAAATGTAGCGAAATTTCACGTCAAAAAACACAATATCGATTAAATGAGTTTGCACAGTTGCATCGGTGACTGAACTGAGATGAATGCAGTTGAAATAAAAAATGGTCTAGTGTGTTACTAATGCCGTAACAGGCTTTAACCCTATATCCAACAATATCTGATTATTCGCATGACTGAAGTCAAGCATTGTGAAGACACAGGTTCCCTTGAACCATCATAATGATCACTATCAGCTAATATTTGCCATTACAATACGGAACAAGAAAAATAAACACAACGTAAGAGATTTCGAAGGCCGAATTACTTCTCATTGTAATATATTATCCACCAGTTCATTTAGTACCATCGTCCTAGGTAGCTATTGTCTATACGAGGCTTTCTTGAATGGGTAATCGTCAATCAACTCAATTCGATATTCACAAATAATTGCAATATAACGCCCTGGAATTCGGACCAAAGTATCTTGATTTGCTGTGTAACAAATTCATCTTAATCTGATAAATGCCTGTCTAACGAATCTGGGTTCTTCAAACTAGTTTCTACTGCAACAGGTTTATCGTAAGCAAATGTTACCTTGCTCTTTTCCTCATTCTGGCAAAACTCCTGGACAAGACTCCTTACAGTAGACGTAATACTGTTTACTGCTACAGTAAAGAGGGTAACACCTCAAACACTGGCCTGAGGAACTGCTTGCGGGCGTAACTTAAAATAAAATTTGCACCCACAGCAATCCGGAATCAAACCAACCTTGGCGCTAACCTCAATTTCTGAAACACAGTTGGTGGCAAATTTTCTACCCACTTTAAACCAACCTTCCACACAAAATCAAACATAGTAAGTTACACCTGCAAGCAGCCTTTTACATTCAGGCTTGTTTTATCAGCAGTGACGTACTGTTAGTTAGCTAACTTTAACCTTTCCCACTTACAGACTCCCTGATTAGCCACAAACCACCGATAAATGACTGCGGAAACAGCGCTGTGTAAGTCAAGCATCGCTACCACCGGTACATTATTTCATGAAACAAAAACAAAAGGCAAAGGCTGTTTTCCATTATCTTTAACACCACTAATTAAGTTGCCATTCTTGGGCTGTAATTATCTCAATTCGTTCCTTCGACACTTTTCCCCTTTTTCACATGCTCAACAGTTCTAAAAAAACTATTTTTGGATATTTAGAGAAATTTCGGTCTTGCAACGGGACGTTGTTTAATTCATCGCACGATATTTCGACAGGGCACTTACCAGCCAACTTCAGATGAGCCACCGAAAGTTGAATACCCTTTTTCCAGCTATCCTTTTGGACTACCGAAAACTTTCTTCCGACTTTTGTTTGAATTACTACGCTTTCATTCTGCCATCTAATCCTTCATTTTTTGGGCAGCCTTCCTATAATGACTTGCCTACCCCATAACGAGTGTGCGAGGTCAATATCCTTTATTTCGAGGGCTACGTCATCTAATTTAGCTAGAGTTTGGGAGACTAAAAAATACGTCTCTTTGTCTGTTGCCAGGTATCAGCTACATGAAGTATGACGTAACGTTTGTTCTTCACCGTTCGAGAGATCCAAAACCACCAAACTCTTTTTAGCTCATTCTGCTTACTTTACCACGATTACAGAATTCCTTGTTCCTGCTCATACTGATTATGCACTAACTCCTGCAGCGCTCTGGTAGGAAAAGTTCGGCAAATAGTAGCCCAAAATAGCTTTAAGATGTTATTTTCCTCTATGACCTGTAGCGCATCTTGGAATAAACCACCTTTTATCTCTATTTATATCAACAACTAAATCTCTGATTCCATTAGCCCGCACTATGTTTTGAAATTACAAAGTAAAATATAGAAATTAAATGTTTTGGTCTACCAAACATACAGATACGCTGGTAGATTCGCGTATTCACTCAAAAACTGCTGTAACTGATTTTGAATTGATGCAAAGCGACACTGAGGGATCCATCGCTCGCCACCACGACTCTGATTTCTCTGATTGGGCTCACACCCTAACCTACAGTGTCGGACACTCAGACTGGGACCAAACGTTGTATGCAGATAGAGTACCAATCAAAACTCCGACTTCATTCTTACCGTGTGCTGCCGTCCAACAGAACAGCGTAAACGTTAATTAAAAGCAACACCAGAATTATGGAGGCTTTGGAAAGCACAACTGTGACATGCTTATAGCTGTTGCTTCCGTGGGGAATTTGGTAGGGCGTTAGATTCTCGTACCGATAATCCAGTGTTCAATTAACAAAGAACACATGTTTTTGCTATATTATGCTTGAAAGTGTCATATAGGACAAATTGTTTATAATATGTGAAACGGTCGTTAGGAGTTTGCAGCAGTGTTTCGTCGGCAGTCTACTATCGCTTCGTTTCTTCGAAAGTAGTAAACCTACAAAGTACATTTGTAGTTTCACAGAATATACAATAGAAAAATAAAGAAACAATGCGTTACATGTGCGAAAATAATAGTAATAATAATAAACAAAATAATAAGATCAATAATAAGTACATAAAGTTCAACTAAAGAAGTGAAAATAGACTGCCAAAAGAACATTGCTACAAACTGTGAAAACTCCTTTTTCATGTCAGGAAAATTTTCTTCCAACATAGCAGCTTCAAGCATAAACAGTTAAAAACAACAGTGGGGTTAGTACGCCGAACCTTTCGTTCGGCAACCGAAAGTTCCACCTTTTTACCCACGTGAGGTCTACATTACAAGTGCTCACAGGTAAGCTTTCCCTGTGATTCATAGCTCTGGTGATATTTTTCAATTGCCGTTTACGCATGTTCCGCTGGACGACAGCACACAGGGCGAACTAAAGCGGTGTCTTGGTTCATACTCTATCGACATACAGCGTTTGGTACCGATCTGAGTGTCTGGCAACTGGAAGTTTGTTTGCCAGTTACAGATTCACTTTACTTCCTGTCTTTGGCCTGAAGCCATTTACTTACAGGCTTGTTACAAATTCTTGTAAACAATCACCAAGGATACCAGTACTGTCAACATAATGATTGACGAGGGCCACCAACCTCTACACTTCATGCAGAATACAACAACCCTCAGATCCAGTAATCTCCAAAATTTCATCAAAACCAGCAAAAATTGAGGCATCAGCCAAATTCAACTTGAGTGGCTCAATAATCAGTCGTACGTCACGCACGTGACTATTCAGTTCTATCTTATTTCTTTATAACTCATAAAATGCGCTGCCCTCTACGGAAAAAGCCATAGTCTGAAAAGTAAAGCCACTATAGCAGCTGCAACTTAATTCATTATAACGCAGTATAGGTCAATCAAGCGACCACGCTCTGCTACCACTGTGGGTGGTGGTACTGGGCAGTTGGGATAAACGCTGAAACTGACTGATTGAACTTAGTTACAAATTTTAGTAATCTGTACATTCATTTCTTACAATAACCTCAAAATCATAGACTGGCAATAACACAGTTTTAAATTGCAAAATTCACTTGATACCAAACAACTAACGTGCTACGCACTTATAGTTACACCCAAAATCGTCTGATGAATAACAAAGTGACTATCATAACCGACATTAAATAAAAAGGCTGACTAGTAATTTCTGAAAATTTTAAGAAGGTTAATAACTGTTAGAAGACTATATTTAAAAATCAGAGATACTTCAAAAATAAGTAAGTAAACAAAAATAACTCAGTAATAGTAAAAGCAGCATTGAAACAAGATTACATAATAATTATACATAGAAATCAAACGTTTCGGAATTGCGATTCCTTTCAGTAATTCTTCATTAGATATGGGTTTAAATCCCACGACCTTGATAAACCTGGCTGTAGTATCGTCCATCCCGTTCCATTACATATGCAGAAAGATGAATAATCAATACTCATCAGCATCTATAGTTTGCATTATAATTAACCTCTCAAATGTGAATGTACTCCGCTGCCTTGTAATTCCTCCCTGTGTAGTGTGCACGTCTAATGTAATCAGAGAGGGTCTTACATTTCTCCACCCGATACCGGAGGTCGAGACATCCACATCCAAAATCATCATAGAATTGCCTGAGGCTCTGGGTCAGGCCTTCCACTCGGCTCCATTTTATAGGCCAGTCTTGATTCTGGGAACGATCCCACAAAAAGGTAGCTCAATTTGGCACCCTGCGAACGAGACTCGCTGTCTTCAGCAAACCAGCGAGTAATTCAGCTTTAGCTTCCAGACACAACAGCATGTTACAACATTAGTTTAGACTGAAATAACAAATGATTCTGAAAGCTTGCACCAATTAAACATGCAAGGCAACATATGCCATGTAATCTGGCTAGCAAACTAAAAAACAAATTACATCAGTCTCCATGGAACCAGAACTGTACAGTCAGTGCAGTTATGAGAGGGCAAAAATGTCAAAATGTCATCTTGCAGTACCTGACACCTCTCTAGGCACACGTCAAAATACATTTAGTTGCGGTAATGGCACGAAGGTAATTTGTCCAACGTACATGAAGCCATACAACACCAGTGAGTCGTACTTTCCGGACGCCAAATGTGCGCTTCGACTGTTAGGACACGGGGCTGCATTCCCTGCTGGAGCACTTTCCACTCACACTCCATAGTCAACAAGACTCTTCTCAGATCCCAGTGAAGTCCCTGACACATCTTCCGCTACATGATGTGCATACTCTATGCCTGTCCCAAGACTACTGAGCCGAAATGTGTCAACCTTGTAGCATTAGCGACATTATAATACATATTCTTCACAAATTTTAATCCTACTCTGAAAACTTTCTTTTATTTAAGACAGTGCTTCTTTGATGTGTAGATTGAACCGTTTATAATCATAACGCTTTCTTCTGGATCTTTCATTCTTATCAATCTTTCTTGGTTTTTCTGCATGTCGTATATATCCCAACTTTCTTATTCGAAGCACGATACCACGGGATGGAAGGTTCGCAGTTGTGCTCTTCTAAGGAAATTGTATGTATATAATATTTGCGGCAGTGGTTGATAACAAGGTGTGAGGGGGCGTGTCAGCCCAAAACTGGTATCCACTGCAGCAAAAATTGAATATCAATGCAACTTGCTACTGAGACGGAAGAATTAAATACATATAAATATATATCCAATTTCCTGCTACCCTAAAGATTTCCTGCCAAATAAGGCTTGGAAAGCCTAATGGTGCCTATCGAGTGCCATGTTATCCTTAGCCGATAGACGTCACTGGATACGCATAGGGAAAGGCGCGTGGCCAGCACACTACTCTCCTGGCCGTTTTCAGTTTTCATGACCAGAACCGCTACTTCTCAATCGAATAGCTCCTTAATTAGCCTCACATGGTCCAAGTACATCCCATTTCCCAAAAGCTCTCAGTAGACCCGGACAGTCACCCATCCACGTGCTATCCACGCCCGTTATTGCGTAACTTCGTTGATCTAACAGGATCCGACGTGACCACTGCGGCAAGGCCGCTGCCTCTTTCCCTGTAGATTACTGCAATTTTTCTCAGAATTTCCAACATATTTCACCATTTTATCTTGTTGAACACTTTTCCTAGGTCGCCAAAACCTCTGAAGGTGTCGTGGTTCCTCTCACATTTTGCTGCCACTACGAAGCGCAACTTCAGAATTGCCAGTATGGCGCCTTTACCGTTTCGAAAGCCATACTATCGGCGTCTAAAAACTTCCCGATTTTCTTTTGCGTTCTTCTTGTAAGAAACTGTGCAATCGTTCTCATTGTTAACTACTCTTAGAATCTTGTAATAGTTTGGGTGAGAGTTACCCCAATAAAGTCTAAGGGACTGTAATCTATCCTCCCTGCCTTATTTCATTTGCAAGTCTTCCGTAGCTTCATTAAACATTGACTCTAATACTGGATTCCCTGTGTCTACTATATCGACTACCATTTCTTCTTCTACCACGTTGTCAGGCAAACCATACTCGTCGTAATGCCCTCTAATGTACTCTTTCCATCAATCCGCTCTCCATTCTGCGTTCATCTGTGTTATCCCCACGAAACTCCAAGTTTTGCCACCTGTGCTTTTACAAGAGCACGCTGAAAAGTAATGCCTTCGAATTTCTTATGTAAAAACTCTTAAAGGTTTTTAAATAACACCAGCGTTATCAAAATTCAGCATTTTTATTCTTACTGGCTACATACCTGCAGCCCGATGCCCTAGGGAGCGGCGAATTGTAGCGTGCGTAATACATCTATGACGGGGAATGAGAAACAACGTGCTTGAATCGAGTTTCGAATTGGACGAGTTAGTCAACAGATGGAGCACTCTGTAGCATGACAGTGCCAAACAACACTCGATCTCTGCTACAACAATACGGCGCCTTGGGTTCATAGTCATCGAACGCCCTCCATAGAGTCCCAACTGGGACCCACCAAACTGTAATCTGTTTGTAGCATTTAGAAAATATCATTCAGGACTTTACTTCAGTAATGATGAAACGGTTGAAACATGGGGAGGTTGCGGCTCCGTCAACAGAGTCAAACAGTCTCTGATGTACTACCATGCTCAAAAGTATCCGATCGGCCTGAACTACATTCCGCCTGATTTGCGTGCAGCCCACATAACCCCACTGCCTTGAAGATCCTGTAATCTCTTTGCGTTACAGCCGTTTAACTATGCAAAAAGTATACCACGAGGGACCACTAGGGACACTGTTCACTAAGACAGTCAATCCAGGTATAAAATAACATAACGATGTAACAAATACTAGGAAACATGTTATTAGAGGTGAGACAGCCCTTATCCCTTTTAAACACAATTTCATTACAATGCGTGACATTTCAAAAGCATTACCACACTAAACAACTAAGTCTGTCACGTAAACCAATCAGTAATTCTTAGGATCAATTAAATATTTTTATGAACACGATATTTTGAGACAATACCAAGATGCTAAAGATTCTAAGGATATTTGGAGTATTTTTGCTCTCTAAAAGTTTTTTTCACGACTTCTAATTTTCGTTCGTGTGTTGGGGTAAGCATATAAGAAAAACGCAATTAATAGCGGCAAGCGCTATATGTAAACCCCAGCATTAACAGAAGTTGCAATTAACTTTACTGCACTCGTGATTCATGAACAATTAGACACACAAAAAATTTTTTGCATGACCTCGGTTCAGAGAGTTCGGGGACCTGTACAGGAAATTGGAATAGCAATCAACGTAAACATCATTTCCGCCATTTTTATTGCCCAATGTGTGGACATTGCATGTTGTACCACCACACAGCGAAACCTACGGAAGTGGTTGTCCAGGTTGCTGTACACACCGGTACCTCTGATACCCAGTAGCACGTCATCTTGCATTAATGCATGCAGTTCATCAAGGTACTGTTGGTTCAGACTGTCCCACTCCCAACGGCGGTTCGACGTAGATCCCTCAGAGTGGTTGGTGGATCATGTCGTCCACAAGCCCTTTTCAATCTATCCCAGGTATGTTCGATACGGTTCATGTCTGGAGAACACGCTGGCAGCTCTAGTCGAGCGATGTCGCTATCCTGAAGGAAGCCATTCACAAGATGTGCACGATGGTAGCGCGAATTGTCGCCCATGAAGACGAATGCCTCGCCAATATGCTGCTGATATGGTTGCACTATCGGTCGGAGGACGGCTTTCACGTATCGTACAGCCGTTACTCCACCTTCCATGACCACCAGCGTAGTACGTCGGCCCCACATAATGCCACATCAAAAAAGCAGGGAACTTCCAACTTTCTGCACTTGGTAAACAGTGTGTCTAAGGCCTGACCGTGTTGCCTCCAAAAACGTCTCCGTCGTTTGTCTGGTTGAAGGCATATGCGACACTCATCGGTGAAGAGAACGTGATGCTAGTCCTGAGCGGTCCATTCGGCATGTTGTTGTGTCCATCTGTACAACAATGCATGGTGTCGTGGTTGCAAAGATTGACCTCGCCATGGACGTCGGGAGTGAAGTTGCGCATCATGAAGCCTATCGCGCACAGTTTCTGTGATAAAACGACGTCCTGTGGCAGGACGGAAACCATTATTCCACTTGGTGATGTTGCTGTCAGGGTTCCTCCGAACCATAATCTGTAGGTAGCGGTCATCCACTGCAATAGTAGCCATTGAGTGACTTGAGCGAGGCATGTCATCGACAGATCCTTTCTCTCCGTATCTCCTCCATGTCCGAACAACATCTGTTTGGTTCACTCCGGGACGCCTGGACACTTCCCTTGTTGAGAGCCCTTCCTGTCACAAAGTAACAATGCGAATGCGATTGAACCGTGGTGCTGACCCTCTAGGCGTGGTTGAACTACAGACAACACGAGCTGTGTACCTCCTTCCTGGTGGAATGACTGGAACTGGTCGGCTGTAGGACCTCTGCATGTAATAGCCACTGCTCATGCATGGTTGTTAACATCTCTGAGCGGGTTTAGTGACGTCTCTGAACAGTTAAAAGGACTGAGTCTGTGATACAGTATCCACAGTCAACGTCTATCTTCAAAGTTCTGGGAACCTGGGTGATGCAAAACTTTCTTTCATGTATGTATTTCTGCACGTGTTTCAAATTAAATGACTTGACAAACAATTTTGATCTAGATACAAATTTAAACCAGGTGTCTATATCCATTGCTATCCAACCAAGGATTTCGTGCCTGACCGAGACTCGATCACGGCAATGATCATCATTGCTATCTAGGCATAAAGAGACAATAAATATCCAAGTTTTCACCAGTATCAGTTACCAAATCCGATATTGAAACTAAATGAAAATTTAGTTCTATACTGGGAATCCTATCAAAATCCTTATCTACCTGTGAGCTAACCACGAACGACATTTAATATACTTCCATTCACAATTAGAAAGTGTGCGCGTGCTTAAAAGAGAATTGTCACAATGTAAAGTTTTGTGATGGGGATGGATAGCCAGCACATAATCGGATATTTACTTACAGAAAATGATATGTTACACATCGACCTTTCTCACCAGCAGCGTAATGTTTGAATATCTAATGACGATATAGTTCTTTCTACTTGACTGGGAACCGAAGAAGTACCAACCGCCGTCGTTTTCTGTCCTACAATAGACGTGAAGCATCAATTGCTTGTCAGCCAGTGGTGAAATGTTTACATGTGTGACTAGAAATAACGGCACCTATCGTTATTGTTGACGAAATGTGGAGAGATATTAAAAATGAAAACTAGTTTTCATTAGCAGTTCGGTGTGCACGTACTGGCGCTTGAATGAAATTACAAACGTTTTTATGCTGGACCAGGACTTGAACGCAGAGACGAGCATTTTATAGAGACCCATAGAAATTTGCAATTATGTGGAAAACAGAAATAAGCGAACTGTATCATTCCAAGAGAATCAGGTACTGCAAAGAGACGATCCGAATTCGTATCCCAGTCTAGCAACAAATGATTCGACGTATCAAGTTTAAATAAAATAATAGCCCTGTGACCTTAAATGGGCAATCGTTCATTAAATAAAATGAAATTAATAGTGTAACAAAGCTCATTGGTGACAGGAGACTATTCTTTTCTCGGCTTTCGCCCCTGCTGTGACTCAAGCCGGTTCTGCCCAAGTTGGTAGCGTGTTAGCAGTTCTCAAGTGTAGCGGGCAGTTTGCACTATCTGCTGCCGAATCCTGGCTGTCTTACACCCACACACACCAACGCAAACAATTCGCGATAAAAACCTGAAAATATTACGAAGTGTTATTCTAGTAAACAAGTTCTCAGGCGTGGTACTGCACTAACACACAGTTATCTCCCTTTCTTTATGTAGTCGTATTACATCCACTATAGAGTTTCCTCTCTATTTTCAAAGCCGTCGATTGATATTAATGTAAGCTACAAATGAAGAAGAGTGTATATCAGGTTGTTTCAGAAAGTAAAATCTTTTTAAGAAATCGGAGAAACCATTGGCAGACCTACCAGTACAGTGAAGACTATTACATACAAGTTTAATCAGAACAAAAGGTTCCAATCGGTCACCCTGCATTTTTATCCGAGACGGAAAAACGACAAGTAAATACAGAAATCCAGAATAATTCTAAATTAAGCGCACCAAAACTTGCTGCGGCACGTCAGATACATACAGAGAAGTATGTTTCAGCACAGACTGCAAGAAATATGTTTTATGGAGATGGGCATCGAGCTCGAGCAGCCATTAGAAAACCATGGTTGTAATTGCTAGAGAACATAAATCCGATGGTTTTTTTTCTGGAATAAGGATGTATTTACTAACGAGAGTCCATTTGAGTTGTTGAAGTGAAATGGGCGAATAACTGTGAAGTTGAGGAGAGAGACAATAGCCTCATTGAACTTGGAGGAGATTAAGTGCTTATTTAGGGTTGCATAAGTACAAGTAGTGTGGGAGATTTGTGTTTCACTCATGGAATTACGGACTACAGAATTTACATAAACATCCTACAATAATGACCCGAAACGTATAGCTCTACAAACAAGGCTGTGCAACTCCCCAATGAATGCCGACACCACCACTATCGCCTGCCACTGATCCAATTCATACTATATGGAATACGCTCGAAAAAACTATGAGGAAACAGATATCCTATAGAAATAATCTCAAGAACGCCCTAATAGAGGAATGGCTCAAAGTTACAGTGCAAACAACAAACAACACAATCCTAGTGAAATCCATGACAAGGAGAACGCAAGAGAATACAAAGAGGAACGGAGGGCGGACTAATTACTATTCTGTGTTCAGACTGACATTTTGAGTGTTGCAGAAAAACACTTATTTTGCATCCTAAATAGACTAGCCTTACATTCGAATGTTTAACTATGTTTATGAAAATACAAGTCTTTGTTTCTTTATTTTATTCTTCTTTTCTTCGGTTAATAAACAAGTCCATCCCCCTGTTGTACTTCATTTCGACGATTTTATGCTATGTATACAACGTCAAACATAAAATCGCGCTAGTAGACGAATACCGTTTGGAGTGACCGCACAGCTAGTAGATGGCTCGCCGTTCGCCTATTGTCTCACACACACACACACTCGCGCTCGCGCACACACAAACGGTGCTTAGTGCTTCCTCATAAGGTCAAGTAGGGAATCGCTGATAGAAAAAGATGTTGAGTAAACTGTTTTCATGGACTCCTGGTTATTTCTCAATGACATCGCTGGATGTCGAGACATGAATGCAGAGATGATTTCCAAGATTTTCTTTTTCATGGCCTCAGTCTTACAATAGGTTTGGTGCTATCCTGTAGCTTTTCCTGTTGCAAAGTTAATGTTTCAGTCTCTACGTAACGTTATGTTCTTAGCGAAACGGTATTAGATAGCTATAAATGTGATGAAAGTGAAGCCGCTGCACTATCTTTTCTAATAGCACTTGAATACTCGTGTAACACAATGGAACTAAAATTGAGAGGAAGGAAAGTTGAAGTACTAGAATTAGCTACTTAATCTGGATCAGCGTGACACCGTTAGGTGGTAATTAATAAATCGACATAGCTCTGCGTCTGTGAAAGCAAAAGAAGATAAAGGAAATTTGTTACAGGCGCATCGTGTGAACGTAATAGCTAATGTTATAAAATTATAAATAGGCTTTTCAATCTAACATCTTAACTGGCATATATCACTAAATCAGCTATTTAAGTGTGTCTTACGCTTCAGCTGTGTTTACTTTTACATTTGGTTCAAATGGCTCTGAGCACTATGCGACTTAACTTCGGAGGTCATCAGTCGCCTAGAACTTAGAACTAATTAAACCTAACTAACCTAAGGACATCACACACATCCATGCGCGAGGCAGGATTCGAACCTGCGACCGTAGCGCCCAGAACCGCACGGCCAGTACGGCCGGCTCTTACATTTCTTTCATACTGAATGGAACTGAGTGCGTGAAATACAGCAAGTCTCGTGCGATAAGAGATAGAATGAATTTTGTCGTGTATATAATACTAGTAAAACAAAATGTTTCAGAAACAATCATGGAGGAAAAAACGTAGCACATCTATAATAAAATCAGCCAGTACTTTTTTGTAATTTTGATATAATCGAAACGCTTCGTAAATTTCAAATGTTGTAAGCGTTACAGTGGAAGGAAGTGAGGTATTATGTTTCAACGCTTTTACGTGAAAAATAACGCTTTGTACTTTCCTGTCCTGTGCAGATCGTTCAACAGGTCGAGTCCAGGTGAAGCCGTGAGAAAGTTTTGAATCCATCGTAGCTTGTGTGTGGTGCAACAGCCTCGCTTAGAAGCGCAGGCTGCACTTGACGTTTCAAAAAATCGCCCACCACCTCTTCCCTCTCCCAACGCCTCACCAGCTGCGAAGGAAATTTCCGCGTTCGAAGTGCGGTATCCGCAGCCGAGACGAAAGCGCGAGCAGGATTGCGGTTGCCAGTGCAGTGACGGGGTCTGCACAGGATAGCAAGCGCTGCTCTAAAGACATTTACATGAGTGTCATTACGTGAATATTGTAGCTGTTATCGATTTGAGGAAGTTCGATTGAGATAAATATGTTAAATCACCACATGTCTGCAGAGCACCGATACTTCTGAAATAATGTCCGTCAAACTGTCTACATTGTATCAATAACTGGTGTATCAACAATTTATTAATACTGGTACAGTGTATGCAACCTCTGAAAAGTATATTTTCGATTGAAATGAAACTCTGAGGCCATAACCGGTGATCAAACGACGTGCAACAAGGCTGACAATCACGTCTACCGATAAAGCAGCATCTCTCGCTCAGTCAATAACACAGATCATAGGCGTCCTCGGTGTTGAACATGGCGCGGGGAGGAGCTGTTTTCCCTCTATCCGCCTCAGCTCTCGCAGGTATTCTTCACGGCAGACTACTTTTTATTTGCGGCGATATAGAAGTATAGTCTCCTTCCAGCACTTAATCTTAACTATGTGATCACAATCCTGTATGCAACATTTACGAAAGCATGAAAAATGAATAATAGCTTGCGAGGTTTTTAAATTCGTAAATAGCGCAATCCTAGGAAACTACCGCAGTGTGAGAATTTTGACAAATGTGTGCGCAGCACAGTTGATTGACCGTCAACCGATGTCAGTGCCGGCTGTTTTGCTTGTTCCTGCTTGATTGGCCCAAAGCTACTTCCTTCCTTTTTTATAACACAGCTACTTTCACATATAAGACGTCTGCTTAACTGTCAGAAGCATGATCTGTACAGCAAACGGCATTATCTTTATCGACTGATAATAGGACAGTGATTCGTTCACGGAAAAAAGGGCGATCCTCGGCAAGCAGGAAGAGATGGTAATAAGAAGTGCTCATTTTGAACGCAGGACATCCACACTACAGATACTTTCATCCATTCTGTCAACATCTGTCAACAGCTAATAATTTACTGTGAGTCTTGTTTCAAAACATAGCACCGTCGCCACAAACTTTACAGAATACAGTATTTTAAATCCTTGTGAATCAGAAATAGTTAAACAAATACAGATTTGAGCCAATATTGCAAATCTGTTCTCTGAGAGCGCTTGGACATGTTTGGGCTTAGCTCTTATAGAGCTATCAATAGCGTAACTTTTAAGAAGTGCAGCGGCAACGTTGTCTGCCTCGTAGTTGGAAGATTGTGATACTGCGGCCAGGTGTTGTGGATTTTCACTCACCAAATGGATCTGTATTTCTTTTTGAAGGCATATATTTGGTTTTTCTGTACTAGCTTTGTCGAAATCTGTGTTGTGGGACGATCCTTGCAAAATTTTGATGGGAGAAGCATCGCTCATATATAGTAATTTGATTGCTTCTTATTAAGTAGTGATCAGTGAAAGATAACAGTGCGCACAATATGCTTTGATTCTTAACAGTATTTCGTATGTTAAACGTGAACATCAAAATGAAAAGTTAAGAACAAATCGACACCGATACAGTGTTACACACGGATTCGAATTCAAAAAGGAATTTGAGAACGTCTGTTTTCTTTTAAACGTACACTGCTTTATTGTTATAGCAGGGGCTCTTTCCGTCAGTAATGTAGTCAGTCCATTACACACATCTGTGTGACAACTCTGACAATTTTGTAAAGCGCATTGCAGGCGTGTATTGGTGTCAGAGCTGCTGAATCTTTCGCGAACAAAAGAAGACTGGTTAGGAGCACAGATTACTATCCCAATAGACAAATACGTTGAGACGTGCTCGTTGATTTGAACGTAATTGCGAAGTACAGGAGTCGAACTAGAGCCGGTACAGGGCCACTGTGTAGACAGAAGGCGCCTCACGGAGAGACGAAGTCGGTACTCTTCATTGTGTCCTGTCGGCTTCGTGGAAATCAGGGCTTGTGGAACTGCAGCAAAGAGAGGGGACGTGGAAGTTGTATGAGGGAAAAAGGGGGGGGGGGGGGAGGCGATGAGTCCTACATATGTTAACTACAGGGAAATCTAAGTGTGACCATCGCTATAACATAATTTCGAGTGATCAACAGAACCTCTAAGACACACGCTGGACACTTAGCACAATACAGTATATTAAAAAAGGAAAATTGTAGCTACGAGGACCTATCTGTGCACATGAGTGCCATGGTATATTGTGTACTGAAGAGTCAAAGAAACTGGTACACCTGCCTTATATCGTGTAGGGCTCCAGCGAAAACGAAGAAGTGCCGCAACCCGACGTGACATGGACTCGACTAATGTCTGATGTGTGCTGGAGGGAAATGACACAGTGAATCTTGCAAGGATGTCCATAAATCCGTAAGAGTACCAGGGGGTGGATGTGTCTTCTTAACAGCACTTTGCGAAAGCATCCCAGATATGCTCAGTAGTGTTCATGTCTGGGGATTTTGGTGGCCAGCAGAACGGTGTCCCGAAGCGTGCAGTGTGCCACGACTGTAGGCTGGTAGGAGCAGTATTATGCTATGGGAAACATTCTCCTGCTCTTGCGTGGGACCTGTGATAGTAATAGAAGACACGTTGACAACTGTGAACCACCTGCATCGCTTTATGGTTGATGTCTTCCCTGACGGGGATGCCATCTCTCAGCAGGATAACTGTCCTTCACTCGGAGCCAGAACCGTCCTGCATTGGTTTTAAGAGCATTATAATGAATTCACGTTCATGTCTGCTTGGCCAAATATGCGCGATGTAACTCCTATGGAACCCATCTGAATCACTACCAGGTGCCGTCACCGCGTACGCACATCATCGGCCCTTTATTTACGCGAATTGGGTGACCTATGCGCAGACACCTAATGCCTCATACCTCCACAAAACTACCAACAAACAGTGGGATCCCTGATACACGGCATCAGTGACGTATTTTCTTCCAAAGACGGACAAACAAGCTAGTAAACAGGAGGTCATAATCTTTTAGCTCATCACTGTAAATGGAGAATCTCACATTAATGGAATAGCTGCTCATCGCCTTCCTCAAAATCGTTCTCCACAACGTCCGACTTCTTTGCGTACCCTGTTCGCTACAATTACGCAACGGATTCGACAACGGGTACCTTCAAAGCCAAGAGATTTGACTGTGGTGTTCCAAGGAGACACCTCACACCCGAACCGGAAGAGGTCGTACTGCATCACGTTGGAGAGAACCCGTCAACGAGCAAGCGAGCAATTTCTTGAAAACATGTCGGTTACTCCACCATTTTTACAAGAAATTGATTAGGAGTGACCCATTACATCACTTGTTTTGCAACTCCATTCGTTAATGGCCAAAGAAACTGCTCCTGCACTCGTTGACGGGTTCTGCT
Organism: Schistocerca americana; assembly: GCF_021461395.2. Taxonomy (NCBI): domain Eukaryota; kingdom Metazoa; phylum Arthropoda; class Insecta; order Orthoptera; family Acrididae; genus Schistocerca; species Schistocerca americana. The sequence goes on along the minus strand of NC_060122.1, from coordinate 194,215,820 downwards.
CAACGTGGTGCAGTACGGCCTCTTCTAATGTAAAGCGTCTCCTTCGAGCACCACAGTCACGTCTGTTGACGGTGAAGGTACGCTTCCTGGAAGCCGCCGCCTAATTGTGGGGAAAAGGGTTTGTTTGCATGAGGCCTCCTCTCGTAGTATTCTCGTCTCGAATATCTTCCAGCCGCATATTGGACGTTGTATCATCAACCATGCATCGATCTCAATCCCTATCATAATTATGAAGAATAACTCAGGCTTTAACAATGTCATTAGCAAATTGTGGTTGGACATTTGATGGTCGATGAACATTTTGCAATTGTTGAGGAGGATACCGAAAGCGCGTTCTATCTTTATTCTTGCATGACACAAGGATAGTTGAAAATTCGTTTGTCGACTGTTAAATGTATCAGAGCATAAGGTCTTAGAAAGTTTTTTAAGTCCGAATGCTACATCCCCGACAGAAACGATGTCACTTTCGGACTATCTGACCCTGGTGGATTCTTCTCATCAGGAAGATTCTTTTAAACTGCACTCTCTTGATTTCCACAACTGAGCCAGTTTCATAATCGACGGATCACAACATTTTCAACAGCTACCAATGTGCACATAAAAAACCCGGTACTAGAAATCTGCAATACCAATTTACTGTGCATCGGTCTTTATAATTAAAATACGTAGATCGACTCTGTAACGGACTCAATATGCGGACATGTTTCCCATCAACTGCCCCCTTGAGTTGGGGAAAGTTTGCTGAATGTTCAGATCCATTTCCTACTGAGTGCCAGGTTTCTATCGTAAGGGGAAGAATGCAGTCGTTTTACTCAATCTTCCACAATGGTTGACAAACATACCTCTGTTGGAAATCCTGATCTGGAGTACATCCACTTGACAGCTATCTGAAAAATGGAAATAAAATTATTTGATTTTTGATGAAGAAATAATTTTAGATTTTGTATTATTACTTGCACAACACTTCATTGCTTTCTTTTTTCGGTAAGAAAGTTATAAAACGACGGAAAATTCTACGTGAAGCCTTCGCCCAGGCTGAAATGCAAAACAAAGCAAAAGTCGAGGCTAACGAACAGGTAAAAAAATAAAGTACATATTTAACAAAGAACTACTGTTCTTAAAAAAATCACAAGGGACAACAGAGAGTTTCAGCGTAGAAGAAGAGATCAAGAATGAAGCTTACGACTCTTGGCAACAACCTCCTCAGAGCACAGAACATGAAGAAAGCCTAACGACGGGCATAATACACACCCACGAAGGAAACATAATAAAACAAACGAGGTAGATTAGAGAAATTTGAAGGCAGTGAAAAAAGCAAAAACTGAGAAACTAAACTTCCGAATGCCCCACCGGCAGTCTGCTGACTCATTCAGAGAATTGTTATAGTAACTAATGGCTTCAGTTTCAAATGGAGGTTCTTCGAGACATTTCCAGTATTAAGGATCAAGAGGTCTTCACTATCTAGGATACACCACACAGCCAGCTTTCCAGTTCCCACAACAGAGCCAAACAACGCCGTACCAACCTTCGTACTACTCACAAGCACCATGTCTTCCACCGTATGCCCCACTGACGATTACTGCACTTTCAACTTAAAATGTAGTCTTCTCAATCATCACATCCCATTCATCCCATAAAGGACAAAATAAAAAAAAAATACCGCAGCTTAACAGTACGAAAATTTTGCTATGTTGACGATGAAGATTGTGATAGGAGTTCTTCAGAAAATTTCTACATTTCATCTAGTACAAGGGTCATCAATTTGTAACTATACAATGTTAATCGTAGTGCATTATGTATGTAAGTCGGCTGACATTGGAATTTTGTATATTTTTTTAAAAATGTATCAATAAATACCATTAAAACTAACTTGAAAACGATTATCCCTCACTTAGTGTTATTACAGCATTTCTGCAAGCTGAATACAATTCCTCATACTGGTATTTCTGCACTGAGTGATATCTTTTAATCGCCCTTGCAGTCTGTCAAAGGAAGTCAGCGAGATTCTAAAGTAACTGAAGAATACTGTGTCATCTTCCTTCAACTCCTCAAACTACTTGTAGAAAGCTCCAGCCTCCGTTCTTCTTTCATGAATTGGATGAACCGCAATTATTCGATACTATCTTCTTCTTTTCATTCGCTCACATAGTAACGGGCTGACTCGTGCTACGCCGACGGAGATTTACCGTCATGTGTGTATGTGTGGGAGGTTTCCGCGAGCGCCGACGCACAGTTGAAGTTTGTAGCTCGCAATTTTATTTTGATCTCGGATATAGTCGTGAAGTGCCTTGCAGACGCCTTAAGTAACTCGGCGTCGTGGAAGATGAGCTACGTTAAGAACGTAGAAGTGACTTCACGTAAATGAATAAAATTACCTCTTCGTGGAAAGGAAAAGAAATAAATCTCGTGTTGGAACAAAAATACTTCGTCGGGGGAGAAAATACTTTATGAGAAATTACTCTGGAATACAACAGGATAGAAAACTCTTCTTCTAGGAAACTCTTGTCCTCAGAAATAGAGAATTACAACAGCTTAAAATAATAAACACAGCGCAATAACTCTTTGTAATAAATACTGGGCTTTTCTTGAGAGGAAACAGTAAGAGCCTTCTCGAGGAGTAAGAAAAAAAGCTTTTATAAGATCTTCCGTCTATTTTAGTGAGACGAGTTTCAAAAACAGGTGCAGAATATTGTTTATAATTCTGTCGTAAGATATTATTATAGCCAATGTTACTGAATTAAATAGTCTCTAATGGCAGTTGCTTCTGGCGTTAAAAGACGAGAGTAAGCAAGATAAAAAGCGAGCCACATACCACACTTAGCTGTTCTGCTTTCCAGTCGGATGGAAATGCCAGTGAAAAATTTTCTACCACTATTGCTGAATGTGCCATGCTGGTAATATGGGCCAATCTTTCACCATCGCACGCCAACATTCCTGTCTCTTTTTTTGTGGTGGTCATCGCAGGTCAGTTCGAAGCAGGACTTATCGCTGAAGACAGTTCAACTTCAGTCAATGAGTTCCAGGTTGAAGGGGTGTCTATAAACGCCCCTACAGTGATGGAACAACAACCTGAACGTCGCTCCCCATACGGCCCGACAACCATGTTTGACGGTCTGGGGTGCCATTTCTTCTCACACAAGGACCCCTTTGGCTGGCATCAGCAGCACACCAATGGTACTTCCACGATATTCTACGCCCTGGTTTTTGTCCTTCATGACAACCCTTCCTGGGTCTGCATTTACGCAACGTAATGTCCTCCCGAACACAGCAAAAGAGGTTCTGCTCATTCACTTCGTGCTTGCTAAACCCTTCCATGGACGCAAGGTCACCGGACCTCTCCCCGACTGGGAACGTCTGAGAGAGTTTTGAGCAGGCCCCGCAACCATCTGGGGATTTTTTGGGGGTGTGCCAGATGGACTGTAATTCGCAGGGTATGCCTCAGGAGGACATCCAACAACTTTATCAGTCAATATCAAGCCGAATAACTGTTTGCATACAGGCCGGAAGTGGACGAAAGCTTTATTAACTTGCTCAAGTTGTGAAGCTCTTTATCTTGAATAAATCACGCGATTTTTCTGAAATTGTGATCATTTGTTTGTCTGCAGCTGTACATGACATCTACCTATTTCCGTCCCATTCCGATAATTCCTTCGCGGTGTGTCTACCTCTTTTTCTAAGAGTGTATTTATATACAAAGTGTATTTATATACAAAATAAGCAGTCTTGCATATGCGGATGACTTGATTGTTACGGCAGATTCGATTGAAAGTTTGCAAAGTAATATTTCAGAGCTAGATCAGAAATGTAAGGACTATGGTATGAAGATTAGCATCTCCAAAACGAAAGTAATGTCAGTGGGAAAGAAATATAAACGGATATAAAAGAAATATAAACGGATTGAGTGCCAAATAGGAGGAACAAAGTTAGAACAGGTGGACGGTTTCAAATACTTGGGATGCATATTCTCACAGGATGGCAACATAGTGAAAGAACTGGAAGCGAGGTGTAGCAAAGCTAATGCAGTGAGCGCTCAGCTACGATCTACTCTCTTCTGCAAGAAGGAAGTCAGTACCAAGACTAAGTTATCTGTGCACCGTTCAATCTTCCGACCAACTTTGTTGTATGGGAGCGAAACCTGGTGGAATCAGGTTACCTCATCAATAAGGTTGAGGTTACGGATATGAAAGTAGCTAGGATGATTGCAGGTACTAGTAGATGGGAACAATGGCAGGAGGGTGTCCACAATGAGGAAATCAAAGAAAAACTGGGAATGAACTTTATAGATGTAGCAGTCAGGGCGAACAGGCTTAGATGGTGGGGTCATGCTACACGCATGGGAGAAGCGAGGTTACCCAGGAGACTCATGGGTTCAGTAGTAGAGGGTAGGAGGAGTCGGGGCAGACCAAGGAGAAGGTACCTGGATTCGGTTGAGAATGATTTTGAAGTAATAGGTTTAATATCAGAAGAGGCACCAATGTTAACACTGAACAGGGGATCGTGGAGGAATATTATAGGGGGGCTATGCTCCAGACTGAACGCTGAAAGGCATAATCAGTCTTAAATGATGATGATGATGCTGGTGTATTTATAAAGTGCGCTGTTTGCACTCTGTGCATGTGTCGTTGTTCCCTTATTGCACTACACGTAAAGTGCATTGTAATTTGCCAATTTGTATCACATATAAACTAAGCATCTGTCAAAATGTAACATTCAGAAGACACTCTGCATGAAGTGATGCGCTTCCGTGAATGAGTTTTAAGACACCGCATTTGTCCTTGTTAAGAACCCCTCTTCTTTCCTGTTCATAACCTTCAACAATGCGTCACATTAAATCGGACATTGGCGTTTGCCAAGACTGTAGTGATGTCGTCGGCGTATAAATGTACCGGTATTCTGCAGACATACACTATTACATCCGTGAGTGTCCTCTACATGATCATTCCATGGTGATGTTACAAAGTTTCATGGACGATGGAGAAGGGTTAATATATCATTTTGAGGTAAGGGGCCCTAGGCAGAATCGTAAGTTAAAATCGAAAACACTCTCGAACTCTATGGACCTCTTCTATTGAAAGTCTTTGCCTTCTGCATTTTGGGCGTTGGTAGCATGGGCCAAGACAAGAAATTAATGGGCCTGCCGTTGTGGCCGAGCGGTTCTAGGCGCTTCAGTCTGGAACCGCGCGACCGCTACGGTCGCAGGTTCGAATCCTGCCTCGGGCATAGATGTGTGTGATGTCCTCAGGTTAGTTGGGTTTAAGTAGTTCTAGGATTTAGGGGACTGATGACCTCAAATGTTAAGTCCGACAGTGCTCAAAGCCATTTTTTGAAAAAATTGATGTCCAGTAAACATGTATTCTAAAGTGCATATCTTAAGAGCTATGTGTACTCGCTCATATTTACTATTGTAAAACACATCTCTTCTAATGAAAAAAGTGCTCATACCCTCTAAGCTATGCATCTTAGAGTCTATGTTTACTAGACGGTTTTTTCTTGATTTGGTACAAAGTACCTCCTCTTGCAGCCGGAGACGTCCACGGTTAGAACTATGTGAACGCATTTCGCTTTCAACTTTCGACTCGATGGTTTTCAAACCAGGTTTCCTTGCCTCAAATTGATCCATTTACCCTTCTCCATCAGTCCTTAATGTCGGTAACTTCATCAGGGAATCACCCCGAATAAGGGTGGCAGCAACGGCTCTTATGCTAAACCAAATAGAGTAGCTGTAATGGGCATCGTTGGAGGAACTATGGTCGTCACTATATTTAACTTTAATTTCGGTGGTACACAACCTAATTGTTTCGACAAATCGGCCGGTGATACTGTTTTGACCCACACACTTTTGTACGTAAAAATGAATCTCATGATCGGATGCCTTTTACAATTTAAGACTACAATCAGCGCAGGAAAATTAAATGACTCATCTCGATATGTTGCTGCTATAATATTCATACTTCGTTTTAGGAATTAAAGTACACTGATAATCACCCAAGACTTGGGGCATAATTTTTTTTAACAGTGAATAGAGAATGCAGGTGCAAGTCTTTAAAGTCACCATTGCAACACGATATTGTGGGGAAACTGCTGCATTCTTTTCGGAGATAAATGTTTTTCAATTAAGTTGCTGACACGGTCCGTGAAATTAGTTGGCAACGCATCTCCTCGCAGTAGTCTGTTATAGATTTGAGCCAGTTTCGGTCCTATCAAATACCAATAGCTTTTATGAATCTCTGCAGGGATTCCATCAGTGCCAGGGCAATTATTAGAAGGAATTTGTTTCATTATTCCCGTTTCTTTATCTTGATTGATAGGTGATACTAATGATTGATGGTCCAAATTTCGTAATGACGTCCTGATATGAGGGCAGAGATAGGCTAGCCTGTATGTCTAGCGCTTCTGCATGACAATGCAGATCGCAAAAACGTTGTAAAACATACTGTCTTCATCTCCTGCTGTGCGTCTCATATGCCGTCCTGTGATTCTATTAGCGATATTATGATGTGATATCGTGCGTGGTATCGCTCCTGTAGTATAATATACTGTAGATTTCTGCTGGAATTTTTCTGTGGGATCATTTGATTTGATTACATGTCCATGTGTGGTAATGTGCGTTAGTTGCAAAATTTTACCTTTGTAGCGGTTATGTTGTGCTATGTTTTGGAATATATCTTTGGTTTCATTATGGTCCTCCTCAGCGCTAAGTAGTAATAATTCTGGGAGCGCGCCTCAGATATATAGTTTCCATTGTAAACTGTTTTAATAGGCATGTAAGATTTGGTTTCGTACAGAATAGCCAGCAGTCAATGCCTCTCTGAAACTTGGAGGATGGCTCGACACAAAATTCCCATAGTTTTTTGATTTCCGTCGGCATGTCAAAGGCTTCATGCTCTAACTACGTTTTGTTTCATTGGCTTCCATAAAATGTGTCAGCTGGATTGGCCAGAAAAACGAAGTGGCAGGATTCCATTACTCGAAATGTCAGGTTGTAACTCAGTCTGCGCATTTTTACTGTGGACTCAGCTTGCCGCGTTAGTGGCAGCGTACACGAATACCGTTTGCATGGTATAGTCATTACGCCACAGATTGGTGAATTTTGTAGCAGTGCCGGATGGAGCACAGATTTTGATTAACTGTATGTAGTACAATTCTCATGATACTGCTCTTCCTGATGCGGTAAAGAGTCGGGATCACACGGTATACTTTGTCTATACAAACTAATAGTGCCAGTGGTGTCACCTGTATGTTCGTAACTAATACTGTCTGCAACTGAGGTAGAAGTCACCTCTTGCAACGCAGCTACACACACAACGAAATTCTATCAAAATTCATGGCACAGTATACAAAAATTGAACACTGGTTCTGGCACATGCATAATACTCATTTTCGGTGTAGCCATAAAAAAATATATAACAAAAATAAAATAAAAAAATATGCATAACTGCAGACTCGTTTCTTTTCTATGGGGATTCTTCACAGCACTTCTCAGTAATATGGGTATATGCTAGAACATGCCCTTGCTCAAATACAGACTTGAAGCCATCGTGGGATAGCACCGATGAGATCATCAAGCCAGCCCTGATCCAAACTTTCCCACTCTTCAAAGCCAGTTCGGCGTAAGTTTCTCAGAGAACATGGTGATGTCGACGTTTTTTCAGTCGATAGCACACGTGTTGCGTTTAGTTCATATGTGAGGAACAGGAAGACCGCTCCATTCTGACTGTCATAGTATGCTGAAGAAGCACCTTCACGATTATAACACGATGAGCATCAAGAAGAAATTATCACCAAAATGTAGGCGATACTGTCCCACAACTGGTTGTAGAAAGTCTTCCCCTTTCAGTAGAGAAGTGAGATTGCCCTCAACAACCATGAGAGGTGTACGATGGCCCCATGTAATACCACCCCACAATATCATTCCACCACCACCATGGCGCACATGTGGATCTTAGTGTTGACGCTCGATATTATGGCACTGCTTCCAAACAAGTAGCCAACGATTATCATTGTTCAGAGGATCCAGCCAGCCACTGTGGCCGAGTGGTTCTAGGAGCTTCAGTCCAAAACCGTGCTGCTGCTACGGTCGCAGGTTCGAATCCTGTCTCGGGTATGGATGTGTGTGATGTCCTTAGGTTAGGTAGGTTTAAGTTGTTCTAAATCTAGGGGACTGTGCATGGGGGCTTAATTAAATATTATGCAAATAATTTTAATTTTTTTAGTAGCTGACTGTCCGGTTACGCTGTCTCGTAACCGGTTGGCCCTGACTGGTATTTGTACGCAATCTAACTGCATAAAATAACAACAAAGAATGAAAGAAAATTTCCGTTAACACAATTAATTAATTAAGTCCCCAGCAACTATAACACCGAGGAAACAACAAAACACAAGTGTAGCTGTTCTGTGTGTGGAAGTGTGATTCAACGTACACATCTGGCACGGTTCTTCCTCGATAAGACAAGATATTTTAAATACCATTTATACTGAAGTAGTTAAAAAAAATAAACAGAAATACTATAATTGCACATCGAAACCAGAAATACAGTCTAATACAAGAACACGAGCCCAATGCTTTGTTGACTGAACCTGTGGCCAAGGGGCATTATTGTTTCACACATTTGAAATAAAAAAATAAAAACATTTGCATTATTGTTTCACACATTTGAAATAAAAAAATAAAAACATTTTCTTTACCTTTATATATACTGACGAAAAGTACTCTGATCATTACAATATCTCCATTCGAACAGCATCTGGTGTCTAGCCCATCAAAACATCACTGCTACATCTCAACAAGCACTCTCCACCACGACTTCTCGACAAGAATTCTCCACTACGACTTCTCGACAAGTACTCTCCACTACGACTTCTCGACAAGAACTGCCAGTGGAGGCGGCTGAATAATACTCTTTGGCGCAATCTCTGGTGCTGTGGCTCAGTGTAGCCACCTTTCATATGCCCCTCCTCCACGGGCCAGAATTTGATGGTATTTTTGCCAGCATTTGTGGTGAAAATACCACCAAATTTGTCCAAAAAAAAAACACACAAACAAAAATAAAAGATAATATTAATAAATAAATATCACATAACTAGCTAAAATTTTGGCTTTGCACTGACCCTTCAATAACCTAATATACATAATACAGTAAGGAATACAAATATTTGCATAAATTTGATTTTACATAATAGTCTACATAAGTATCATGTGGTTAATCAATTCAATCAATAGCGTCAGCCATGACGAATAGGTTCAGGTAAGAGTCTCATAACATCTTACAAACAGTAAAAACACAAAAATATCAGTTTATACAAATATTCACGTAAAATGTTGTCGCTATATCAATAAACAAGTAGTTGACAGTTCCAGCAGTAGCACCCAGCAATCGTCAACAGGCGCAAACACTAACGAGTGACATTATTTCAGTAGAAACAGTTCCATCAGTGGCACCCAGCAATGTTAAACAGGTGCAGACAGCAAGAAGTAACATCATTTTAGTAGAAGCAGTTCCAACAGTGGCACCCAGTGATGTTGAACAGGTGCAGACACCAACAAGTGACATTATTTCAGTAGAAGCAGTTCCAACAGTGGCACCCAATAATGTTGAACAGGTGCAGACACCAACAAGTGACATTTCAGTAGAGACAGTTCCAACAGTGGCACCCAGTAGCGTTGAGCAGGTGCAGACAGCAACAAGTGACATCATTTCAGTAGAAGCAGTTCCATCAATGGCGCCCAGCAATGTTGAACAGGTGCAGACACCAACAAGTGACATCATTTCAGTAGAAGCAGTTCCATCAGTGGCATCAAGCAATGTTGAACAGGTGCAGGTAACAGTCCATAATATTCACTATCACTAATTAGACAGTTCATCAGAGTTCATGAGCAGAAATTAAACATTTCTAAGTGGCACCCATTAGTGTTGAACAGGTGCAGGCATGAACAACAGTTTGAATGCACACACAATTGCTTTTACAAAATTATTCTCAATGCTCTTACACTAAACATACAAATAATAATAAACACACAAATGAAATCAGATAGTTGTCGTATTAAATATTACAAATACACAAATATCAGTAAACCTATAATATTTATGGGTGTCAGTGCAAGCCACAACAAACAAGTAAGATAACATTTAGGAGATAGGTCGGTACCAATTATTTGGGATTAGGAAAGGAAAACACACAAAAACACTCACTCATCTTTCATCCACATTAAGTACTACTGTGTAATTGAATAGTGTTAACTGTGTAAATGCAATTCTGTCCAGTATTTTATGTTCAACTTGTGTGTCAAGTAGTAGTGGCTGCAATGTATAACAGTCAATAATAGTTAGTCAACGTCATAGTCATCACGTCAAGACCAATGTTTGCCAAGCCAAATCAAAATGTACGGTTGTTGAACAACTGTCAGTGTGCCAAGATATGCAAATACTTCCTCGCTCCAAAAAAAAAAAAAAAAAAAAAAAAAAAAAAAAAAAAAAAAAAAAAAAAAAAAAAAAGTATATACTGCTTAGTGATTTAACAAAGTGTGTGTGTAGACAATCTTCCTTCCAGTTGAGTGTTCTAGTCTGCTACCTTCATCCTCCTTGTTCCATATAAACCAACAAAAAAAATATGCTCCTCACTTACTTTACCTCTTATCCACCAAAACTCCAATAATCATTATCATCACATAATCTTAATACTTCAATAATACCTCTTACGCCGATACATATAAACCTTATCATCAATATCATTTACCTTACCTCTTGTCCACCAAAACTCCAATAATCATCAACTTCACACAATCTCAATACCTCAATAATACCTCTTCAATACGTCGATACATATAAACCTTATTACCAACATCATTTCCCTTCCATAACAACTATTTCCTCTAGTCAGTCTCCTCGAACAAGTACAGATAAAATCCTAGTGCAAACTTCAATTCATCATCCCATGCAATCCGAAGACACAATGTCCACCCACAACCTCTGTGTAGTCCACCTGAGCCAAATCATCTACTCATTATGAATTATAAAATACATTATGGTTACCTTGTCCATCATAAAATAAAAGAAATGCATACATGACCTCTAACAGCCGTTAGTTTGAATAACTTTCAGTAAGTAAGTATGAGTATGGAGTGTGAATGATAGTAATAATTCACAGTGTGTACACCACTTTAAGTATCATGGCAAAACAGAAGTAAACATGTGGAGTATTTCTTGTGTCAAGTGTCACTTGCTATTTCAATTGCTCACGAAGAATGCAGTGTAATAACTGTCAGTGGTCTAAACCTAGTGTTGGTATGTCATGTCGCTAGCTTCCTTCCTATTAGCACAAATTTATACAGCTTCCATAAAACCTCCAGCTCATGGCAGTTCATTTTCTTATCTTAAAATATAAGGCACTAAGCGTAAGCAAAACATGCAATAGCGAGTAAATATACCAGTGGAGAACAGAATGTCAACAAATGGATGTAGCACAATCCCTACAACGAGGCTCTGCCTAGCGAACAATCTATAATTAATACCATAGTGTAACCTAAACTCCATGTTCGTACACCGCATATCAGCATTTCTATATACCAAATTAAAGAGTAGTTATGACAACAAAACAGAAATGTATAAATATGCAATCCATACGCAAAACAGCAAATAGGTATCTTACATAATAAACAGGTCATTATCATCATATCAGCATAAGCAAATAAATGTTCATACGTAATCTTAATAAGTAAACACGAAGGCGCAAGCAGATAAATCACAAAGTATAACTTACATACATAACCATATCAGCACAATTAATCATGTGACAATTATAATTTAAATAAATAAGCACAGCAGGCACATAATAAAAAAAATGTGACATCAGTGAAAAAGCAGTGCAGCCAAGCGATGCATGATATACACAAGTAACAACCCTGTTCATTAATCAATCATTGTCAAAATCAGTAAATGTACGCAAGCACGTCGCTTCATAAGTAAATTCATAGAACATGAAATTTAGCACAAAGTATGAATCACGTAATCGCGAGCAGCAAATTACGTCTAAAGTACGTACCTAAGTGGAAATATATTACCTGAAAAATAAACTCAATTAATAGTTACTCTTTTTAGTTTATTACTTTCTTCTTCGAAATTACATTCTTCCTGAAAATTTCTCGATAGCAAGTCCTCTTAACGTCGGACACACACAGAATTTACCTGAAGGTTTTAAAAATTTTATACAACCGTATCCTGAAAAATACTGAACGTTAATAACATAATTTATCAAGTCACTATAGCTTTATACTGAAATTATTCGGAGAATTTAGACTGTGTATTTGTTTACGGCTGTCAGGGCATTCGCACTGAGCGCTCGATCAGCTGTAGGAACGCGTGACGTAGAAAGTAATTGTTTGCGGTCAACGACTGCCTTGTGCGGCACGCAGACTTCACTGTTGCTTTGAGTATCTGCCGCCGCCGGAATACGGCGCGGTATCCTTATATTCTCCGTGTGTTTACGTATCACTGCTGATGTCTCAAAAGTATGTCATTCCACAAAATTTTAACGTTAGATATATGATGTATTCCCTTAGAGCGTCGAGATTTAAGAGTTTCTACTTCGACAGTGATATCATGAATAATTTTGCGAATCCTATATGGACCGTTATAAAGCAGAAAAAATTTGCGACACAAGACCTTCCCTTTGTGCGACAAACGATGAGACTTAATTAACACCTTTTGACCAACTGACAAGGTTTTTAAACGACCAGGACGTTTAGCTGATTTCTCTCTTCAAGCAGCCGCAGATGCAATATTTTGTAGAGCCAGGTTGACAACTTCAGAATGCCGCAGTTTCCGTGTAGGCGGAAAAGGAACGATTTCAGAAATGCGATTTGTCGATGCTTTATTTTTTAATATTAATATAGGTGGTAAAGAAGTTGAATCATTAGGGAGTTCATTCAGAATGTTTTGAAAAATATGAAGATACTGATCCCAAGTTCTGTGATTCTGATGATAATAAAGTCGACACAATTTATTGATTTCCTTCATCCACCTCTCTGAAGCGTTAGATTGAGGGTGAAAAAGTGAAATGAAAATTGGTTTAATCTTACGACGCCGTAGAGTACGAAGCCAAATTTTAGAGCGAAACTGTGATCCATTATCTGATATAACCTTATCAACATGACCCACTTCTTTAAGAAAATGTTTGATGACAGCATTAGACACTGAACGAGCTGTTGCTTTGCGTAAAGGTGTAGAACACACATATTTTGATGTCAGTTCCACTGCTACGAAAATGTATGCAAAACCATTAGTAGAACGAACCACTGGACTGAACAAATTGACTGCAGCCACGTCCTTTAATTTCGCTGGAATGATAGGAAACAACGGTGCTCTGTGAGAAATAGTTGGCGGCTTAGCCTTTTGACATAATTTGCATTTGGCAAGAACAGATCGAATACTTTTTCCATATTACTGAAGTAGCAATTTTCTCGTAATTTATAAAAGCATTTTCTGGGACCAAAGTGTGCATAACTGAAATGTGTGTACCAAATCAATTTATTGACCCACTCATCAGGAATACAAACTAACCAAACAGAGTTGTCGACCGATTTTCGTTTAAAAAGAATGTCATTGTGAACTAAATAATACTGTCTGATCGCTACGCTTTCCTTTCTCCTCCACTTCTCCTTAATTTCCTTCCAGATCAGATCCTTGTTTTGCTCCTTAGCGATGTCCTGGAGCGAAGACGAAATAAAATTCTCAAACGCAACACCTTGAATATACATCAAACAATAATTGTTTTCTTTGCAGTCCTCTACAGCACTTTGTTTCAAACCTATAGGTGCACGTGATAAAGCATCAGCAATAATATTTGAAGAACCCTGTATGTAAACAATACTAAAATCAAATTCCTGTAGATACAGCGCCCATCGTGACAATCTGCCATGAGTTAGTTTTGTCGACATAAGAAATTCCAGAGCTCGATGATCGGTGTAAACCTTAGTATGTCTGCCAAACAAAAATGTGCGAAATATTGTGAAAGCCCAAACAACAGCCAAGGCTTCAAGTTCCGTAATCGAATAATTCTTTTCTGATTTAGAGAGAACACGACTTCCAAATGCAATAGTCTTCTGTACTACAACGCCGTTTTCTTCTATCTCTTGAAATAAATGTGCCCCTAGGCCTTTGTATGATGAGTCCGTCGCCAAACAAAAATCTTTAGATAAATCCGGATGTGAAAGAAGTGGAGCAGCAACTAAAGCATCACGAAGTTGTTCAAATTCTGACTGAGCTTCCTCATCCCAACAAAATGGCTCTGAGCACTATGGGACTTAACAGCTGTGGTCATCAGTCCCCTAGAACTTAGAACTACTTAAACCTAACTAACCTAAGGACATCACACACATCCATGCCCGAGGCAGGATTCGAACCTGCGACCGTAGCAGTCGCACGGTTCCGGACTGCGCGCCTAGAACCGCGAGACCACCGCGGCCGGCCTCATCCCAACACCAATTAGAATTCTTTCCAGATAGTTCACATAAACGAGGTGTGGCCAAATTGTCCAATACAACAAAGCGTCTAAGAAAATTACAGACACCAAGGAAACTACGAACATCACGTTTTGTGGTAAGAACAGCATAATTACGAATAGCGTCTAGTTTCTCTGGATCAGGAAGAATACCTTCTGTAGAAATAATGTGACCGAGAAATTTCACCTGTGAACGACCAAATTCAGATTTTTTCAAGTTCACTGTAATGCCAACTCTTGCAAAAATACATAATAATGAATCCAAAATTGTGTTGTGCTCTCTCCAAGAACGTTTAGCAATAAGAATATCGTCAACATATGAAGTAATATTGTCACGAAGATAAACAGGTAAAATTTCGTTTAAACTACGAATGAATGCTGCAGAAGATATAGTAAGTCCAAACGGTAATTTCCGAAATTGGTAACAGTTACCAAAGGCTAAAAAGGCAGTGTATTTTCTACAATCAGGGTGGAGTTCTATTTGCCAAAAACTTGTGCGCATATCAATCATGGATAAAACTTTAATTCCATGGAAATGTGAAGAAGTTCATCTAAATTTTGTGGACGTTCAGTTTCAGGAATGATGATATTATTTATCTGTCTGGAATCCAGAACCAAACGAATTGACCCATCCTTTTAAAGAACGACGTGTAATGGGCTGGTATAAGGACTGACTGCTGGCTCATTAATGCCTTGATCTAACATGTATTGACGTTCACTCTTAACCTTGTCTCTGTAAGCCAAAGGAATAGCGTACGTTTTCCCCCGAAATGGTGTGTGTTCTTTTACTTTAAATAAATATTGTAAGCCTTGTATAGTTCCTGTGTGATGACTAAATACTGTAGCATGTGAAGTCAAAATTTGGTGCAGTTCTTCTCTTGCAACGTCATCTGGCACTTCAGCTTTCTTAACCTTTTCATTAATTAATTCTTCGCTATTAATTATGTCATCCATCGCGTCTCTGTATCTATTGTTGTTGTCATGAATGAACACATTGTCGTCATAATGCTCAACGAAAACATCAGAAGTAAGAAACCTTAAACATTTTGTATCTGATTCAGATCTTGTTAAACACTCGAAAAATTTCAAACATTTCGGCATTTCGGCAACAATCAAATTCACACTTCCTTCTTTAAAGTTCAAAATTGCCTTATGTGTGTTAAGAAACTCCATACCTAATAGAATTTGTGTACTGAGTAATGGAACAATAATAAAATTAGCAGAAAATTCGTATCCTTGACAAATGAAATTTAGGTTGGTCTGTTGTTTGACTTCCAAACTTTTTCTAGAAATAGCTCCTCGAATTGTAGTTTTAGAAACAGGTAACACAGGACAATCAATAGTTCTTACACATATACGAAAAACTGATTCACTAATGACATTCAATGGGCTCCCAGAATCTAAAACCGCAGTGAACTTATTCTTACCCACACATACTTCAATAACAGGATGTAAAAATGCGTCTACATTATTTTCCTTTTCGTCTAGGAAAATGTCTCTCACGTCTTCCGGGCGTACGTACTGTAAAGTCGTAGTGTCATTACTTTCTAAACCGTCTATATTGCTGCCAGAAGCCGAAGCTACAAGTCATTGTCGATTGTTTGCGTCACGTCTTTGATTATTCGCGTCATTTCGCGGATCTATTTCTACGATTTGCACTTGTCTCTCGGAATTTCTGTCACGCGGAGGATGCCAATTAGGTCCCTCCTGTCTGTTAGATGTAAATTCTTGGTTGTGTCTGTTATTAAAATTTCTATTTTCCTGTCTGTCTGCGTAACTACTTCTTGTGTAATTTCGACTGCCACTTCTGAAATTATTGTTGTATCTACTACCTTGGTTATTTCTGTAGTAAGAATTTCTATTACTGTATGAATAATTTCTGTCTTGATGATACCGATTACTGTTTCCGTATGATTGATCCCTCCGGTACGAATTACCGTTATTATAACTGTCTGTGTAATTTCTGTTAGAACGTCTGTTACTGTCATAAGGCTGATATGTATTGTCCTGTCTGTTTCGTCTGTCATTCTCAAAATTACCGCTATAACGTCCGTTCCGATCACTATCCCTTTTCTCTGAAAATCTATTGTAATTACTGTTACTGAAAAAATTACAAGAAGTCCCGTCGTCGTTGTCATACTCAAGTTCTTGTAGCAAAGTATTAAAAGCCTCAATGTCGTCTTTACATCTTCCAGCTAAAGCAATTTGTCTTATGGATTGTGGCAGCTTAGTTAAACAAATGCGAATTAATTCAGTCGGGCTATAAGGGCTGGAAAGGAACTGATTCTTTCGAATCATGTCTTCAAAATATTCTGCTGGCGTGCGGAACTCAGACTGTTTGAAATTACGCTGCATAATAAGACTGTGTTTGACTCCGTCTTGCGTGTTTTCGGACCAATATGCCGATAGAAATGCATGATAAAAATCATTTAAATTATTACAATCTCTAATAAGTGCGCGCATCCGCGTCGCCGGTTCGTTTTCTAAATATCCACGCATAAATTCCAGTTTCTGACTTAGTGGCCAATTTGGTGGAAGTGAGTACATAAATTGATCTAACCATGAACATCGATGTATGTCATTCTTAGAATTGCGAAAGATCTTAAATTTCCGAACAGTCAAAAAATGTTTATAGTCAAAGTTTTCGCCTCGTGGCGACAAAGACCTACCGCGTCTGTCCCAGTCCGAATGTCGATTATTGTCAAGTTCGCGCGCCTGGCGCTCTCTTGTTGCATCCCGTAAATGAAATAAATTACATTCTTCATACCCCTCTGCTATCTGTGATTCTAAGTTCCTTCTGCCGTCTTTTCCTACGATTTCGCCTTCGATCTGCTTGACTTGCTTTCGTAATGCCTCAAATTCCCTTTTCACGCGTTCATTAAATTTTCCCTGATTTTCAACATGTTTATTTATGTTCTGGTACTCTTCAGTTTCTGCAAATGGTAATGGAGCTGTATCATCCGAATCTCTGTCGCCATTTAAGCTAAGACTTGTCAATTTATCTGAAATCTCCTCAACTCTTTCCGATAAGTCACCTAATTTTTCTTTCTGCTTATTTACGTCTTCCGTAAGTGTCGCGACTCGGGTTTCAGTATTGACACATTTGGTAGTTAACTGTTCATATTGTTGTGTTAGGTTATTTAATCTGTCATTTGGTACGGATTCCTCGATTCTTCAAATATTTCTTCCTTATCGTGTGCACGTTGTAAATTTAACTCTGAAAATTTTTGTACTATCACGCGATCTCTTTCTTCCTGTTCTCTATCCTGTTCCTTTTGCCTGATTTCTATTGAAATTAAACTATTATTGTGAGCATTCAAAATCGGTTGCACTTCTTCTCTAATTTCTTTCTTTCATTCATCTTTCACATTTTTGAAACATGTCCCTATTCGTGAGTCTAACCGTGTTTCCATTGTTCTCATATCAGTTTCTAACCGTGTTGCCAAAGTTCCCATCTCTGTTTTTAATTCAGATCCTAACTGTGCTCCCAGTGAGTCTAACCGTGTTTCCATTGTTCCCTTCTCAGTTCTAATTGTTCCTATTTGTGATCCCAGTGAGTCTAACCGTGTTTCCATTGTTCCCATACCAGTTCTAATTGTTCCTATCTGTTAGTCTAACCATGTTTTTAATTCAGATCCCAAATTTAATATTACACCCATCGACTGCTCCATATTAACTGGTTCAAAATTCTTTTCGCCCCTAACATTTCCCGCAAAACCAACTTCTTCCGTCAAAGCTGTACAGCTATCTGTGTTCGATACTATTCCAGAATCTTCTGTCGTTAATCTCGTATTCTGAAAATGTTGTGATTGTGAAAAATTTTGAATTGGTTCCGGACTATTTTCCCTGCTTATTAAATTATTTTCTACTTCATTATTTATCATACTGTTCTCCTGTGTTGGCGAGTTCGCCATGTTAACAATTTCGTCATTCTCACTATTCATCATTTTCGCCTTTTTCATCGATCGCGTAATCATTTACAAAACATACAAAACTCGTCACAATACGAAAATTACAGAGAATATAACACGTTATCACCAACAATACCATTCACACGAAATGCTTCCCTCAAACACGATTAACGAACAATTGAAATCTTCAGAATTGCACAAAATTGTCAAACCCGTGTACAAGACAACAAAAATTAAATTCTGCAAAAAATACCATTAGAAGAATGACAATTACCAAATCTACACATGCAATATAGACTACAATTACTAAACTACAAATTATTACAACAATACTACTGTCTGCCATTTTTACTATCAGAAGAAATCCAAGGGACGATCCTGGCAGGGTCGCCACGTGCATGGGGGCTTAATTAAATATTATGGAAATAATTTTAATTTTTTTAGTAGCTGACTATCCGGTTGCGCTGTCTCGTAACTGGTTGGCCCTGACTGGTATTTGTACGCAATGTGACTGCATAAAATAACAACAAAGAATGAAAGAAAATTTCCGTTAACACAATTAATTAATTAAGTCCCCAGCAACTATAAAACCTAGGAAACAACAAAACACAAGTGTAGCTGTTCTGTGTGTGGAAGTGTGATTCAACACACACATCTGGCACGGTTCTTCTTCGATAAGACAAGATATTTTAAATACCATTTATACTGAAGTAGTTAAAAAAAATAAACAGAAATACTATAATTGCACATCAAAACCAGAAATACAGTCTAATACAAGAACACGAGCCAAATGCTTTGTTGACTGAACCTGTGACCCAGGGGCATTATTGTTTCACACATTTGAAATAAAAAAATAATAAAATTTCTTTACCTTTATATATATTGACGAAAAGTACTCTGATCATTACAATAGCTCCATTCGAACAGCGTCTGGTGTCTAGCCCATCAAAACATCACTGCTACATCTCAACAAGCACTCTCCACCACGACTTCTCGACAAGAACTCTCCACTACGACTTCTCGACAAGCACTCTCCACTACGACTTCTCGACAAGCACTGCCAGTGGAGGCGGCTGAATAATACTCTTTGGCGCAATCTCTGGCGCTGTGGCTCAGTGTAGCCACCTTTCAACTGATGACCGCAGATGTTAAATCCCGTAATGCTTAGAGCCATTTTTGGTTTTGAGCAAAAGATCCGTGTGTATTCCATACACAACACCCAACGCTAATCACGCGGCTTCTGCACGATCTGTTGCCCGTCTTTAACGGAGTCCACTGTGTTGTGATGTATGACGTGATGCTCGCCAGGGATGACTGTAATGGGCGTTCGCGCCATGCAAATCGTCTCCTAATAGTCTGATGCTTTACATGGTGTCCTGTAGCCTCTTCTAATGCTGAACTCAGTTCTGGAGCACTCCGCCCTCGGTTTCTTTGTTTATATTGATTACACTGTGGATATGTCGAACGTGGACGTCCTGTACTGTGTAAGTCCTCTACCTCTCAAGTGGAAGCGATTCCATGTCCGCACCACATCACTTTGACTCCGATGGGCATGTCGATGAACTTACCTGGTCCATAAGCCTTCTGTGCGTAACCTGCTAACGAGGAGCTGATTATTGGTCGTGATTACTATTCGTGGCGTGGTGGACGTTTATACCGTTTCACAGATATCTCGAAGGGTCCCTCCTGGTGCTGTACTTTCAATTGAAATTATACAGTCAATCCGAGTGCGGCGTTCTACCCGTAAACAATGGTTACAAACTAAGTCATCGATGGCCTTCCGGTTTGTACAGGAGCAGTCACAACAACAACACACCTTCACGACATATCGGGATGAGTGAAAAACTTTTGCTTATGTGCATATGTCGGCCTCCGTCTCGTGTTAAGCAATTTTTCAATTATGTTTTATTTGTTAGGGACTTCATTCTCTTAACAGACATGGTTCTTATACGGTACGTTTGTAGCACGTATTTCATTTAAGTACATTGTGTAATCACCTTTCGGTATAGTTACCTGTTCGCTCTTTGCTTCAGTGTTGACCTTTTGTAGTTGCTGGCTGGTTGAGGTGATAGATCTGACTTGTTATTTTCGTAACCCATACTTTTTCCTTTCGCTTCCGGTATTTGAATTTTCCTGCAGTATCGCTAATTTTCTTTTTGCTTGGATGGTTCGGCTGCATTTATCAGGTGTGTGTCGTAGGGTACCACAGATTATACCTAAAGACTGCTTTCTTTTCGTCTTCAGTGAGGATGCCACAATTTCATTAATGAGCTTCGTCGGTACTGGCTGTTTGCACGTCTCACTTAAGTCCTGTGCCGTCAGTCCCGATGGGGTCCACTTCAGTATCCATTGTTTCGATGATTGTGGTAAGCAGAGGACGAGCTCTGTTTCAGACTGTTAACACATCCTGTTTTTCCCGCATTACTCGGTGCTGGGATCTCTATTTGCTTTCCTTGCATAGCAGTTATATGTTTTCTGGGAATTTTTAGAACTTCAGTGGGTTTAGCCATTCACTGAGTGTTACTGTTTGATATAGGTTACGCTGATAACTTCCTGCTACGTTGATTCGCTGTAACCGATTAGTTACATGCAGCATGTTCGTGGCTAGCCGTCAGAAGTGAACTCCAGCTACCGGTTACTTACATAAAAAAAAGAAAGAAATGTTCAAACAAACGCTCTAAAGGGCATACTTTAAGAGATTTCGATACTACAAAACATGTATCTGCTATTATAAGCTGTCTGCTTTTCGTATTTTGAGAGAAGGTAGTATCGATCAAAACAACGTGGAGTAAACATGGGCTCCAAAACGCTTACCTACACAGCTAGTAGCATTTGTTCGGTATAAGAGATGTTTTCACACTAAGATGAACAAATTCTCACAGCTCTTAAAGCATGCATTTTCGACCCCATTTTTCTGGGCCTTCTTTTCGTGTTTTGGTCAATACTGCCAATTTCTCCTCTTCCCAAAATATGGAAAGCAATGACTTTGCAGTAGAAGTGATTGATTTCATAGGACTGAAGATGAACAAGTGCTCATATCCCGTTACGTATGCATGTTAGAGCTCATATGCACTATACTTTTTTTACTTCTTTCTGTAGAAGGAACCTGCCCCTAAGTTAGTCGGTGCTTTTTCGGACACCTTGTATATGATGGGACATGCTTCGCAACATCGGGTCGTACGGTTCTAATCCCATTAGGAACGTTAAAATGATCATTCGTTGTCCACTCCTTGTGTCTACTCTCCCATAATTATAATTTTGGATCTGTTCGCTAGGAATTTCCAGAGGCAGTTGTAAAACCAATACAGCGTAAATCCAATCCCCATTTGACACATTCACTTTAATCATTTCTCACAACAGATTCTGAAAGATCTGCCTTTCCTTTTGTGTGACCTTAACTCTGTGGAACGTTATTCCGGAATTCGTCTTTACCAATATCGCATTTTGGAAGATATCAAATTGTAATCCCGATACTTCTTCTGAGGAAACACCAATAGACGTCGCAAGCCCGTCGTCTACACCACTAATTGTCGGTTTTGCACTATCAAAGGGAAAACCAGGCACCAACCTATTCCTCCGAGTGTATGACTCCCTAATGATATGACTCCATAATGAACGCAACAGCGTTAATTACAGGTTGTTGTCTTCAGCCACTCTACTCGTGTCTCCTCATCCAGTAAGCTCTCCTCTTTCCGCCGGCTGCATGGTCTGAGCTCGATGGAAACAACGGCACGCCAACTGGTGTGCACACCGCAGCAAATCTCGCGACGGCCACTGCACAGAGAACGCTGTGGAAGCGAACTTTTTGGGGAAAATCACAGTACACATACAATTTTTTTGAGAATATAATGGGGTAAATCTCTCTTAGAACAAAATAAGCCGCATTAGTGTTAACAAGATGAAATATAAATGGTTCAAATGGCTCTGAGCACTATGGGACTTGACATCTTAGGTCATCAGTCCCCTAGAACTTAGAACTACTTAAACCTAACTAACCTAAGGACAGCACACAACACCCAGCCATCATGAGGCAGAGAAAATCCCTGACCCCGCCGGGAATCGAACCCGGGAACCCGGGCGTGGGAAGCGAGAACGCTACCCCACGACCACGAGATGCGGGCATGAAATATACGAAGCAGAATGTTATGTTCAATGGACAGAAGATAGAGCACTGACTTCTTTTGAAACCCAACACCCAACATTTAATGAAGCGCCCTAGGTTTGTAGTACGCATGATTTTTCCTAAAGACAGTTCAAAAATGAAGAAATTAGTTTATTATATATATTTTTATTAAGTAATGGCCCACAGTATGATGTTTTGCAGAACCATTACTTACAGACACAATATTTTCAGAATACAGAACTATATTTTAAGGACTGTATGTAGTGTCTGTTCTTGAATATCCTTCCGAGACTTCTACAGAAAACATGGTGGCTAGAATACAGTTGCGCAATATACTGATGTCCTTTGTCATTATCATAATCTTTCCTCTCCCAAAAAGCAGTTCACCACACGAAAATAATACTGGAATGGACGGTATCATCTGCAAAGACGTCCAATCCTCACATTAATACAGGGAGTTGCCGTATATAGGGTGTAAACGGTATAAATTGCCAAAAAAATTCCGTTAGTTGAACGCAAGTAACCGATTTCAAACGCCTAGTAACATGTTTGTCCATTGCTCCAGAAAGAAACGGTTCTTCTCAGAACAATTTTTTCGGAAAAGTAGAGACTGGATAGCGCAAACGGGTTAGACGTGACTTGTAGAAGCGTTATTCATATTAGACTGGGATAGTTCATTAAACAGGAGAGAAACACTACGGGACGTCTGCTCCACCTCTTCCCCACACTTACTGCATGTAAGCAATCGGTTCGTGTTATTTACCGCTGCGCATATTGACATCGCGAGCGTGAGTCGCAAACACGTCGCGATGGCCAGCGTGGTGACTGTGTCACTGTAATACGCCGATCATTGGCAGTCGTCGAGTTACCTGTGCAGACGTTACAGCATCTCCATTAACCGTTAGGATGGAAGGGGGATTTACTATCACTAAACTACGCGATTTCCATACAGTTTTTTTTTTAAGATTTTGAGAAAGCAACTGTACGAATTAATCGAGAACGCTTCCCACAACAAAGACTTCCTACACGATCGACAAATGTTGATTTCCTCCAAATGTTTGTATCGCCACAATTCTCTAATTTTACTCGATTATTTTGCAATTCATTTGTAAAGAAGTATAGTACTTATCTTAACTTTCTACATCTAATTTTGTATGTGAACGTATAGTCTGTTCTGATATGCTTTCGTTTTATTGTTAAATAAATTGTGACATAATACAGCTTACAAGTACGTATCTAATTTGCATGGACTTAGAGATACTGGCTCTTTACTACCCTGCTCGTAAGGCAGAGGCCCACAACATAAGGAACGTACATTCGAAGCAGAGTAACAAGTTCTGGACAGCATGTGGGACGGCGGGTGGAATAATGGAATATAAGTTTCGTATTTATGCTGTTGTCTGCCGTTCTGGCTCTCTAACTACAATATTGGCAACCAGAAAGTGATTAGCAAAATGTGAAGCCTGTAATTAGAATTCCTAGTGCCCACTTCATCTGAGAAATACATTTATAGCTACAGCTTATAGCTCTGAGGAATTAGGAGACTGTCTGGGATTCATAATCAAAAACCATTCTCTCTAAAATGTTGCCTATATTCTGAAAGTCACATACCAAAAAGAATCCACACAATCCAACTACCAGAGCAGTTTAGAGTCTAATGCACTGATGCCACTATAACTGTTCAAATTAAATGTTTAAGTGAATTCTCGCCATAATTTGATGTTAATGTTCATCAAACGCCACGCTAATAATGGTAGAATGTCTGTCCTGCGGCGGCACGTGAAAATACGACATACGCAAACAAAGATAGATCATTAACGTCATCCCAAAATTAACACTTCACTCGAAAGTGATTTCATGGTTACAAGTATCCCGAGTAACTTATTACTGCATCCGAAGCTGTTTATATCAACGATACCGACGCGACGCGACTCCCAGCACAGGTGGTGCGCTAATTAGCGTCTGGAGAGAACTGGGGCCTTCTTCTTCTCACGCAGCGTTCTTACATATAAAGGCGCGGTGCGGACGGCTAAGGGAACGCCTGATCAAATCTGCTCTCCCGACTCGCCGCTGGGCTAGTAATGCACCAATAAATCATTGCTTCCTTTGCTGATGGCCGATGAAGCTCTCAATTTAAATGTGCAATCAGCACACAGGTAAGTAATCATAATAAAAGTCTGACGTGGCTAAGTCAAATATTTTGGGCTAGAGAATTAATTTAATTACACTACACGCAATAGACGACCTCTGAACTTGCCCTTTGGAGATAAGCTATCGCTATAGTTTTATAGTTATTCAGTTGAAACATCTCACATCTTTATGATTATAGCGGATGTTCCTTCTGCGTAAATTTAGACATTCTAGCGTTATTTATTCGCCTACTTAATCTATCTTGCTTCCTTAATTTTTAAGATAAAAACCAGAAAAATCATGAATTGCAACTAAAATTTTAATTTGTGAGATCCAGAATCCTGGTTTACTAACTTATTATGCAAAAGGAATCTAAATATAAGTTTGTAAGTTCCTAGCTCTTTTCTGTTGCGCCAATGATTTTTACGGGAAAACATCTGAATTTCGAAATGGTTAATGTTATTGAACTGATATTCAACACATATTGATTTAGTATTACTCCTGACATGCTAGAAACATTTCAGGTTATTTACTTGATTTTTAAAGTATTGCGAAACATTTATGGCGTCAGAGCTAGTTACAGCGGACTGGCTGGCACACAATGGAGAGACTGATGTGAATTTTATAAGGCGTGAGTAGGTTGCTTCCCTACGGGCATCCACGAAGATTCTACTCGGAGTACTGGAAGCATCACCCGCCAGGTGGATGTATCGCACACATCGGTCACAGTGTACGAAGATTTCTGGATAGACGATTTCAAGGGGAATGAAAAGGCCGTTTTGGTTCACATCAATGGCCAATACACAGTCCTGATTTAAATCCAGTGGATTTTCATTTTCACGGCCACATGAAGGGATTTATTTATGCCCAGCAAGTAAATAATGTGAACGAATTTACGCAAAGGATTTTCGATGTTGCCAATATCACAAAGGCAAATGTGCATATCTGTCAACGAGTGCGACGAAACATTGTTCTCTGTAATGAAGCACGTGTCTTATCGAATGGTGGGGTTTTTGAATATTTACAGTAGTATTGGTGTAACAGGAAACAATCATTACATTACTGCCAGATTGCCGATGTTTAACGTCCGTTTATTTCCCAATACATGTGCAGTACTAAATTTTGTGACAGACATTTTTGTACTGCCAGTATGTGAGGAACTGCACTGTGCTCAAGAATTTTTCCAGGCTGTCAGTAAGAAATATATACATGACTTGTTGTTATACAGGGTGTTACAAAAAGGTACAGTCAAACTTTCAGGAAACATTCCTCACAAACAAATAAAGAAAAGGTGTTATGTGGACATGTGTCCGGAAACGCTTAATTTCCATGTTAGAGCTCATTTTTGTTTCATCAGAATGTACTGTACTTCCTCGATTCACCGCCAGTTGGCCCAATTGAAGGAAGGTAATGTTGACTTCGGTGCTTGTGTTGACATGCGACTCATTGCTCTACAGTATTAGCATCAAGCACATCAGTATGTAGCATCAACAGGTTAGTGTTCATCACGAACGTGGGTTTGCATTCAGTGCAATGTTTACAAATGCGGAGTTGGCAGATGCCCATTTGCTGTTTGGATTAGCACGGGGCAATAGCCGTGGCGCGGTACGTTTGTATGGAGACAGAGTTCCAGAACGAACTTGTCCCGACAGGAAGACGTTCGAATCAATTGATCGGCGTCTTAGGGAGCACGGAACATTCCAGCCTATGACTCGCGACTGGGGAAGACCTAGAACGACGAGGACACCTGCAATGGACGAGGCAATTCTTCGTGCAGTTGCCGATAACCCTAATGTCAGCGTCAGAGAAGTTACTGCTGTACAAGGTAACGTTGACCACGTCACTGTATGGAGAGTGCTACGGGAGATCCAGTTGTTTCCGTACCATGTACAGCGTGTGCAGGCACTATCAGCAGCTGATTGGCCTCCACGGGTACGCTTCTGCGAAAGGTTCATCCAACAATGTGTCAATCCTCATTTCAGTGCAAATGTTGTCTTTGCGGATGAGGCTTCATTCCAACGTGATCAGATTGTAATTTTCAAAATCACCATGTGTGGGCTGACGAGAATCCGCACGTCATTGTGCAATCACGTCATCAACACAGATTTTCTGTGAACGTTTGGGCAGGCATTGTTGGTGATGTCTTGATTGGGCCCCATGTTCTTCCACCCACGCTCAATGGAGCACGTTATCATGATTTCATACGGGATACTCTACCCGTGCTGCTAGAACATGTGCCTTTACAAGTAAGACACAATATGTAGTTCATGCACGATGGAGCTCCAGCACATTTCAGTCGAAGTGTTCGTACGCTTCTCAACAACAGATTCGGTGACCGATGGATTGGTAGAGGCGGACCAGTTCCATGGCTTCTACGCTCTCCTAACCTCAACCCTCTTGACTTTAATTTATGGGGGCATTTGAAAAATCTTGTCTACGCAACCCCAGTACCAAATGTAGAGACTCTTCGTGCTCGTATTGTGGACGGCTGTGATACAATACGCCATTCTCCAGGGCTGCATCAGCGCATCAGGGATTCCATGCGATGGTGGGTGGATGCATGTATCCTCGCTAACGGAGGACATTTTGAACATTTCCTCTAACAATGTGTTTGAAGTCACGCTGGTACGTTATGTTGCTGTGTGTTTCCATTCCATGTTTAATGTGATTTGAAGAGAAGTAATAAAATGAGCTCTAACATGGAAAGTAAGCGTTTCCGGACACATGCCCACATTACATATTTTCTTTCTTTGTGTGTGAGGAATGTTTCCTGAAAGTTTGGCCGTACCTTTTTGTAACACCCTGTATAGTAGCATAGATTGATATAATAATGCAACTGTTATTTAAGGTAAGTAATTTACTCGTGCTGCAATCAAGTTAACCGTAAATCTCTGCCATCGATTAGTACCGCAGAAACTTGTTGCTACAGAATGCAGAAAAGTTTCATATTTTTCAAATAAAAAAGTCAGACTCAAGGCCATTTATATCCTGTTTACTAATCTTGACAGCATCTCCGTTCTGCAAAACTGAAGACTGTTTTAACTATATTTATTGATTTTCATTTTATAGCTAGATGCTAGGTATGGGTTCATCGGTATTAATGACAGTTCAGTTAAATCGGATCACTTCAAACACAGATTGTTTGTTGGATTCCATCATTTAGTGACCTGCTTGGAATATACCATTGTGAAAATTTCAGTATTTGACACAGGTTCGAAAACTGATACTTACAAGTGGGGGTCTCAACGTTGAGATTACAGTTTTACTTGAAACTTTGTACATTTTTAGTAGTCCATTAAAACAATAGAGCACCAACGATAACCAATTGACCACAATAACTCCCTACAGCCGGCAGCTTCGCACAGATACATCAGTTATATAAGAGATGCGTGAAATGTGTCTTGCGATTATCTAGGATTTACCAGAGTATTGCACGCTTCAACATTACTACTTCCACATTATGTTGTTTTAATGGCCTACTAAAAGTGTACAATATATGGAGCAAATTCGTGACCCCAAAGTCGTGGCCTCCCTTCGTTATACAGCATGAAATAATGTATCAGCATAAAGTACCCTGCTACGAAAATTGTCACACCCGATACAATCACAGATATCCATTTCGAAGAAAAGATGCCACTCAGAAAATTCACCCTCAGAAAATTCACCGTCGACTGCAGAGCAGTTGCCTCCATTGTAGAGTATTTATCTAATTAATAAAGCAGTACAATTGAACGAGTAAAGGCAGAAATTATTCTGCGGTTGACTGAGTCTCGTTGCAGCTTCAGACATTATTTTCATGGCTGACGGTGTTTAATGATGGTCTCCTGAAACTAACGTTTTGACATTATGCAGTGCTGCTCTTTAGCACTCCTTTACGTAACGCTGACATCAGTCATTGTACTATCTATTAAAGATTCCATGTAATGTCTATGAGAAAGTGATACGAATGGTTTAAGCCATACAAGTAGAGAAACTAGGGAAGTAAGTGCTTTGTCCACTCTTTTCGGCATTGAAACAGATGGAACAGAGTGGTTCCTGAAACCCAGCACTGCCGATTAAAAATTGCTTTTTTTTCACATGAATTTCTTTCACAATCTTCTCTGAGCATACCCTACTAAGTTTCATTACTCTCCTCAAAGCCTGTTGCCTGACGCAAAATTTGGTGCTACTGCAAGTGCTATATTTTAAAAGTATTAATCGAAAGAACGAAAGTTAAAAAAAAAGAAAAAAACATCGTAAAGGCTGTACGTCTGCTTCACTATAAAAAGACTACCTGTGAGCTTCAAAATTCTAATAGAGCAAGAATAAAATCGGTCGGCGTAGCACAAAGATGCCATTGATATCATTGAAGGTTTGGTAGGTTCATGTACGCCACAAATACGGTGTGTCGAATATTAAAAGCTCTTATAGGACACTTTGAAAACTATAAATTTTACAAGAGTAGTAAGACTGAAATACCACCCAGTGATAATATTACATTTTCAGATGGTTTGTGATCAACAGAAGCTTAACCAATATTGGTGAACATTTGTAGAGTCTACTCGTTAATTTTCAGCCGTTGACATACAGATGTATGCCAATGTGGCTCATTTTCCTTGAAACTAATCCACGTGGAAGACGCCCTGCTACTGCACTCAAAGACAAAGATATAAAAACGTACTCTACAGGCCGCTCAGCCAACTTAATGTTTATTTTGAATTTTTCTAGCTGCCAAATATGTTCGTCACCCTTCAGATATTTTTGTTACTGTGCATCGTGTACCGCTGCCTGCCTACCCACTGCATACCCGCTGAGTGTATATGATAGGGGTCCTGGGAGAGATATACACTGAAATACCTTCTTAGTAAAAATAGTTCTGGACAGTATTAAGAAAAGTATTACAAAAACCATGAGTATGAACGCATTGTCGGAAAATTCACACATCAGAAAAATAAAATAAGCGTGACTATTGTTAAATGTGAGACAGGGTAAGAGACCATGGATGACTACAATATTTTTGTTAAAGATAATTGGAGCACTGTAAAAGAATGTTCATTGTAGCAAAAAATTGTAACAATTTGTTTTCAAAAATAAGTGAGAAAATTGTTTAAACTGTTCAGAAGAGAAAACAAAAGAATACTGTACACCGAAGAAGCCATACAGAGGGCATGTAGTGACTTATAAATTAATCTCACATCCTCATCTGAAATAAGGAAGATCATCCTGACTCTGAAAACAGAAACTGATATGATACTAAAAATTTGTAGCTCAATAATATCTAAGGTTCCTAGTCACTTAGGTAATGCATTGTTAACTCGCGGTGTTTTGCTAGAAAGATTAAAATATGTCATTGTTATCCTCTTTATGTAAAGGGTGATTCCACAGATATCAGTAAGGACCATCCAGTGTCCTCCCTTACGTGATTTTTTTGAAAATAGTTGTGAAGTAATGTACTCCAGGGTTTTTACCAATCTGTATACAGATGGGATACTTAGCTAGTCGCAATCTGGATCACAAAATGCCCATTCTATTGAATTACTTACGAGTATCTTCTAAGCAAATAATATCTGAAAGTGATAAAATGACACCAACTGGGGCATTCAGTGGCTTACGGAAGGCATTTCACTGTGTTAGTCATTCAACCACAATTTTCATTACACAGTTTAAGTTTTTATGGAATACATAGTTCAGTAAGTGCTTGCTTCATTTCTTATTAACTGAATGCAGAAAGTTACCTTAAGCTATTCGGTTAATACAAAGACGTACGTCAAGTCTACTCGAGGATAAATTACATTGGGAGTCCCACAGGCCTCGATCATTGGTCCACAACTGTCCTTGGTTATGATAAAGATCTGTAATTTTATCTGATTCAGGAGGAGCTATTAATCCTGTTTCCAGACGATGTGAGCATTGTAGTGTAGGCAAACAGTCAAGCGTCAAGAGAAGAAACGGTAAACGCTCTTTTTGTGGGAGCTACAGAGTGGTTTTGCACAAATAGAATAGTTCAAATGATGCTGCCGCTGTTGTTGACCCATCTTGACTAACACCCCACTAACTTATACCAGTGGGCTACCACAATCGCATTATTATCTCTTTATCATTCTTAAAACGTATGTCTCTGCTTCTTCCTCAGATACGAACGATTTAGAATATTCTGGATGGTTCATAGACGAGCCATTAGATAGAACAGTGGAAGAGTACAAGAGACAATGTATAACTCTAAAACGTCTCACGGGATACTCTGAAAATATGTGGAGAATTGTTTTTAATGCTAAACAAGTACTTATTATGGTACAGAGTGCAATGGATAACAGCTCATACATTCAAGGAAGTCAAGAGGAGAAGGATATCACAACCGATTAAATAGTATGGAAGATACCACACATCACTGTATCGGCTGAGCAGCGCTTGAAGCTTTTCAAAGTTCTGAATGCTTGTGTATTTATATTATTATCTTTCCGTTCATGGGAGGATTTTGGTTATCCAGTGCTACCGACTCCAAGCAGACAAACATGATCTGTTCAAACCTCTGATCAATTGCGAATCCCGAGGTTCATCACATTTGCATTACAGTCCAATAAAAGAAGGAATATAGAAAATTATCATACAAAATATGACAATTGTCGGTTAATTAATGCCAGAGTCTATCTGAACTCCAAATTCTACCCATATGATAATATACACTACCAGTGGAAAGCATGCATGCAAGTATCCGTGCTTCATACAGAGAAGAGAAAACATGTATACTCAGACCATGGAAATTCAAGGAGTTGGCGCTATTCGTAGTAACAGATTACTCAAAACAGAACTAGATAGTTAAAGAACAGAATCTGAATCTTTTGCAAATTTCACAGGACACACTGCAAACTATTCTGTAATTCTATATGACGGTGTGATTAACTGTTGCCCACACACTGGTTTTGTGCAACGAACTGCATAGATGAACAGATACTGAGCCACACGCAGAGTCTCTCACAATGGCATCTCAGTGTATGAATATTATTCCAGACACTCACGATTTCTATAGTGATGAACATAGACAGGTCGTATTTAAATATGTTGCTTTCATAGCCTGCACAGAAGATGCCAGTTTAGACATTCTCAGCAAAAATCGAATTGATGAGGTCTTTAAAGGATGCTAAACGTGCTAAAAGAGAGAGGAGTGCAAAGTGGCCAACACATATCTACCATGACATTCAAGGGATGATCCTGGCATACCCTGGAAACATAGGTCAAAGCCAAAGTAGAGGAGAAGATCACATGGATGCGCCATATCTTCAGTTTTGCTGCTATTTAAGACCTGTAATCCGATGGGTATTCTGCTCTCCATCGACTCAAGAAGAAGTATATAAATAGTCTTGTGTCTGCTTATGAAAATGAAAATTAAATGAATTTTTACCTCACATTCTGTGTATGATTTCATTTCATCCTGCTCGCACCTTCGTAGTATACAGCTTTGGCCAGCTTTGGTTTCCTTCAAGTACTTCAATTCTTGCCCACCCTTCATGTATACAACTGGGTAAAATTTTTTTGTAAATAACAACAACAAAGTCATATGGTAATGAATTATTTCGTTTATTCAATTCTCACAGGTTCAGTTTGACTTTTGAGATACAATTTGGTCCTTGAGGTACAATTTGGTTGTAATATTCACCATAGCGATACTTTTTCATTTACACAACAAAGAAAAATTCACTTGTTGAAACATTTCGAATTCTGAGATATATCAATCTAGTCTTAAAACTAATTTGGAGATACTTTTATTCTTACGCTACAACTAAATTCCATACTCCCAATAGTAGCAGTTACATGGTTTCTCCACAGCAACAATTTTTATGGACTGTAAACGATGTATATATCCATCTACACATAATGACTAAACAGAGTTAGATGGCTAGCAGCAGGTGAATCTTAGAAAAAGATCCATTCCATTTGCTGCCATGCAAGATGAGTATACACATTCCTGACATACTTTTTCTATTGACATACATGGTTCACAGATATTTTACAAGTACAATTCTTGTTGATGTACAAAGTGGGCAGATATTATTTTTCTTTTACAATACGTGTGCATATATATGTATCTACATATGCATGTACAAGGTATGTGTATATATATACACATACACAGAAGTGGACACAGCACACATTCCACAAGCACATGCTGTGAATAAGTAAACTTTCATTTCACACACTGACACACACACACACACACACACACACTGTGATAAAAGGGTCATACTATTTGTAACACTGTGACATATATACCCAGTCTCATTCCCTCCCTCTCTCCCAGTGTGCCCTCATCTCCTCTCAATAAGTGAATAGTGTGGGTGAAGGAGAGTTTCACTCGTGTAATCGTGAATGAAACTTTTATCGTCATGAGGCGACAGGCCGACTTTATATTGCAGCATAGTGTGCACCTCGTGTCCTATCGTACGAACTCCACTTTGCTACGCCATAAGCTGCAGCAGAACCCTCCGAACATTGACTAAAGAAACTGTAAGAAGTCTTCAATACAGAGGGCTCTCGATGCCTCATAATGCACACACTTAGCCTGCATCTGCATGGCACCATCCAATGAGTAATATAAACAAATTTTAGCTCGCAGACATACAAAGTCCATAATAACTAATCCATTCACCACGTCTTTCATTATGCTGACAACCTTCTTGTTCTGTGGAAAAATACCGTAAGGATCAGAATACATGTGAATTTCTTCACCATGATAACTCATTACTTCATATGGATTCCAGTTCTTCACACAAAGTCTGAAGCTATCTGTATTCACAGAAAATAGTTTAGGCTCAGCTAAACGAGTTTTCGAAAACTCACAATGAAAGAGATATACGAGGAATTTGGATAGCTATTATGCAAAGCCCGACATAGATAGGTTTCGTAAACTCTGCTGCGACCTTCGCCATCTCCACAGCAACAAAGATCTCACTGAATATTGTGGCCCGTTTAATATTTTGTTTGGTGATGCATTTTCTTACGCCCCAACACCCATCCCATTCGGTTCTAATCAATATTTCACGAAATTCACTCAAATTCTCCATTGTTTTGCCGAAAATTGAATTATTCATTGATTTTAAAACATTTTCCGAAGTCACATGCCACAGAAACTGCCAGTGTCGTATTCAAATCATTATATTCCTTCAGCCATGAGTTTTGCTTGAAGGAGGTAGCCAAAGTGATTCTAAGCAGCCTTATCCCCAATCAGAGAGACTTCTGGTGATTGCAATAGTGAATAGTTTATCTGCAGTTATTTCGAAATGTTGCCATCAATTTGGAAATGGAGCTTCCTGACGTAACTAGCTGCTCCTGACGCAGCAGCAGTTCGGCCTGTGCATCATTCAAACTAATACGGTATATGAGTTCCGCCTGCACCATGTACCCCACCCTAGATTCAGCCACCATATCCTCGATTTTTCCACGTAATCGCTTTCATTCTTCATCGGCGCCCATCGAAACTCGCTAGTCGACAGTGATTGTTCCATTTGTGCCTGTATAGGTTAGTGATACCGAAGTACATGTAACTCGAATCAAGGGATGCGTTGAACCTCTCATACATACGTAAGTTATTAGCTTTGGCGTGCCTATGGACACATTGGTAAAGTCCTCCACGAATCCCTAGCTCAAAGAACAGAAGCATATCAGCACGGGTCAACAGTACGATGCTGCGTTTCATTTTCTTGATCACAGCGTCCAAAGAGAACGCAGGTGGTGTGTAATAAGGGGTGGATCCAGAGAGTATGTGATCATTCATAGACTCTGGCATTTCTTGAAAAGGTCCGCGAACAAGCGCGCGTCTGTGTCAATGTAAAGCTGTGTCTACCCTCCTAAAGTGGAGATTCCCGACAGATATTCTCGTACTCTGTATCCGACATGGCGTCGCCTGTAAGGTTGCTGGAGAATGCATTTATGTTGGGTACCCTAGAGTTGTTGAATTTAACAACGATCCAAATATTCACATGGGAAAACCTCCTTCCCAGTCAAGCTAAAACTTTTCCTCATGGAGAATGCATCTCTGTTGATGTGCATATTCTTCTGAAGCAGAGTTTCAACACGTTTCAGGAATGATGTTTCAATAAAAAGTAGCCAGTCAAGGAAGTGGAGCGTAATTTCTTGTGTCATTCGTTTGGAAAAGTTGCCAAGTGCTCAGCAAGAGGTGAGCGTCGTACCCGCTTAAATTATCGAAGATAATGGGTATATGCCTTGGTAACTGGTACTTCAAAATGCACTTATAGTGGGTCTGTGCCACGGAACTTCCCCGTAAGATGATAATGGTCTCTAAGAGGAGTTTCCACTTTTCTACCTCAGGGCAGTCCACAAATATGACATTCAATCCCGTTATTGTACAGACCTTCAATGCCCTTCGATTTGATCATGGGAACATTGTCGCTGTGAAGCTGATACAACTTCCTAGCATAAAATTTGTATTGGTTAAGACTAGGCTCGTAGGATGATGCAACTTGGTACTCTGGCACATGTGGTACATGTCTTTCATGAAAGCAGTACTTGAGGCTGTAGTGTCACTTTCAAAGTGGGTCACAGGAGCGTGGAGGCATTCAAAGTCGGCATACACGATGAACAGGCATCGCTCCTGATGATTAGCATTCTCAAATTTTATGAATTTGTTTTCCTCAGTAGGCATAATACACATACCAGGTCCTTGATGGCACAATCTACAAAATGCTTTGCTAATAACGTGTCTTAATTGGGACGAAAGTAGGTGAGAGATGTGATTAATCCAAATTTAACGATAAAAGCCTTTCGAGTTATTTTACACTTCTGAGAATAGCAGCATTTTCTCACATAGCTTACATGCACAGGAAAATTTCGAGAAATGGAGGGGTTCGACGACTTTATGTTTATACCATTTCTTCTGCTCATCTGACTTGCGTTTCTCCAGACAATAAACATGAACCAATATTCCAGTACTCTGCACCTCAGATCTCGATGGGGAACTCAGTGCCATCAACGTTACAACACTTATGAATGTAAAGGTATGCACGACATCGGAATGTATGCTGTGAATGATTCTTATGATATTAATTTCTTTTACAAGCCCGGACTGACCATACAAAATAATCCCGATCATTGATACATGCCTTCTTGTCATCTATATCCTTAGGAAGCTTGATATATCTGGACTATCCATTTACTGGATCATTGACATTGACGTAGTATTTGGCTGAGTGCTTTGGCTGACCCTCTTTCATCTCAGAAAATCAGTCAAGAATAGCACTTAAGGTGGACTAACGAAATGAGATGGGGTTGATGTGCTCCCTGATATCACACCATTTTCTCCCCAAAGGTTGTGAAGCCTTGTCTCTTCATTGCCAGAGGTCCATTTGGGAGGGGTCGACAGTTCGATACACAGCACGATGATGCATTTAGTAGTAGGATACCGCATATCATTAATACCCTCCAGGAGACCCATTTCCTGAAAAGAAAGGAATATTTTCAGAAACCCTACAGGGTCATGGTACGCTCCTGCTTGGATCTCGATCCTTGTGAATGTGATTCACTCCTGAAAGGTGTCCACAGTCACTGAGTATTCCAATTTTGGTATGGTGTTTGTAATCCGATGGCCTCACTAAAAGGACACAGGAGGGAATTGTCACTAGCAACAGGATTACCACTTTTACTTTAACTACTGCTGGCTGTGGGGTTCAGCAAGAATGTTGGGAAGGAGGAGGTGGAGCATTGCCCCAGTGTGAGCAGTCTTGCTGCAGCTGCTGCTTCAGAGATGGCTGTTGCCTCAACTCTGAGCCTGTTGTCAGTGTAAGCTATCAAATAAATAACGCACCTTACACTGAATTCCTGAAACAATTCCAGTTAAATCGATACATCACCCGACATTGTTACGAAATTGCACGGATTTTATTGATACGCAGATCTAATAAAGAAGCCAGTATTTCATGAATATAAACCACTAACACTCACACTAGTAACTATATGTAAGTAATTTCCCAGACCTGAGCTAGGAGACGCCGTTCTGAGGCAAGGAGAATTTTACGATGGCATGGCCATACCGCGTTCGGCTGAAACCTCACAGTGGGACACGCAACAGACACAATGAGATGCTGGAGCCACTTTTTAGGTCATCAACAAAATCCGCCTCTTGTCCCTACCTTTAATGATGACCTTTCGGAAAGCCTTTCTACAGAAACATGGCCAGAGATGAAAGATAAACATGTGGAGAAACCAAACTCAAAACATTGGTGACGCACTGTAGCTACCTGTATTAAAACTCGCAATGAGAGACAGAGCTGTTTATCACAGTATTATGCAGCAGAAGTTAAACTCTGCCCTAAGAAAGAAAAGAGGCATGTGATAGGCTACAAAAACTATAGTGGGTGGAGTTATAACATGTACGAGTGCTCTGAATGGCCAGAAAGAAAACACGTAGCCACCAGCTTTGATAAAGGCAAATTGCAGACAAAGTTATTGCTTCTTCACTTGCAGCAAATTGTAGAGAGTTTGAGCAAGGCGACTCACACCATGCTGAGACGATTGCGAGAGTAATTATGTGAACACCTGTTCACACGCTCGTCTTAATTCTTAAGGAGTTAAACTGCAAAGTCTGCTAGTACAGAGGATTGCACAAGAGCTGGCAGTTAATGCTTGCGAGCGACTTGCGGGCAACAACATGGAGCCAAATAGCCTGTACCATGCCAATTAGCTAGGGAATAACTAGGTTCAAAAATGGTTCAAATGGCTCTGAGCACTATGGGACTCAACTGCTGAGGTCATTAGTCCCCTAGAACATAGAACTAGTTAAACATAACTAACCTAAGGACATCACAAACATCCATGCCCGAGGCAGGATTCGAACCTGCGACCGTAGCGGTCTTGCGGTTCCAGACTGCAGCGCCTTTAACCGCACGGCCACTTCGGCCGGCCGAATAACTAGGAGGGTCGAATTCACCAAAGGCGTAGGAAATGTAAGTGATTGGCTTTTAACAGTCGAGAGGGATTTAGAATAGCCTCTCGGGTTGACAGCTCACGCCAACATCAGCCACTGCCACCGCTGTCCCAAGGTAAAAACAAGCGCTTGCGCTACGCTAGCAAGTGATATTCAATCGACACTCAGAACTGCGCTCGATTCCGCCGCTGCTAATTTTCGTACATTCAACCACACCTGTAGTTAAAAATATTCATGATAGTCGGGCTTATACGAAGCAGAAACGCGAGATATCAAATTTAACGAAAATAAGTGATCAGCCACTTAGAGTGGTTTATAGTCTTAAGTATTGAATTGTTTTAACTGCGTACTTCTTTTTGATTGCTCTTCACCGACCCCCATTTTATTTTCGGTATTTTCGTTGTGAAATTTAGCCCCAAGTGAATTAAATTTTTTTGTATTTTTATTGACCCCCAGACGTGGTCATCAACCATCTTACCATTAAAGAATCTGATTGTAGTTAGGAATTTCGCTTCACAGCTGTCAACATCCAATATCAATATTTTACCATTCTGTACATAATTTTGTCATGGGAAGTCATACTTAGAGTAAAAATAAAACTTAATATCGAAAATCTAAGATTTTCGTTTTTGCTGACATATTAGTTACGCCTGACCCATTCGCTAAATTCTGTTAGTAATAACGTTTCATTTACAGGGAGTGTCATGGAACCAATGTTGGGATCATTATCTGATTACATCAGTGTCTCTACTGCTGCACTCTTCTGAACTCTGCATGCGTGAGCCGAGCGGGGTAGCCATGCAGTCTAGGGTGCCTTGCTATGGTTCGCATGGCTCTCCCCAGTGGAGGTTCGAGCCCTCCCTTGTGTATGGGTGTGTGTGTGTGTTGTCCGTAGCGTAAGTCAGTTTAAGTTAGATTAAGTAGTGAGTATGTTTAGAGTCCGATGACCTCAGCAGTCTGGTCCCATAGAACGTACCATTCATTTCCAATTTTCTGCATTCATGAGATGGTATCCTCCTGCCTTGCATGCTGTAGGTTCAACAGCAAATTCCTAAAACACTCACAGAGCATCCTTGCACAACTGTTGTAGGAAGATAGATCATAACCAGTCTCACACATGTTAGAGTTGACCAATTGGCATGGGTCAGCAGCGGTGACAGTGGAGGGTCCTGCAGTTTCTGTGGCTTCCTGTGTGGCAACGAGAGTCGTCTTGCATGGCTATGTGTGCCACACAGGACCACCGCCCCTTGTACATACACTATGGTGTATAACAAAGCTTGTATTATTCTGATTACGATACAAAGTTCCTTTGGACGTGCATGCATGTCCGAAGAAACAGGCACTGTGGCACCTACAGCCGTTATGAAATTCATTAAAGGAATACACAGTTTCGAATGAGGATAATCATCAGGTTTAGAATGGAATGATGACAATGAAACTTTCTGCTGGACTGGGACTCAAACCCGAAGTTCTCGCTTATCCCAAGCAGTTGCCTTACTGTTGGGCTATCTATGCGTGACTCACGCGTGGTTGACGACATGAAAGTTAGCATCTGGCCGTGAGTCAAGCATGGATAGCTAAATGGTAAGGCTATCACTTGCAATAAGCGGGAAATCGAGGTGCGATTCCCAGTCCGGCACAAATTTTTACTGTCGTCATTCCATTCTACAGCTGATTGTTGTCCTCATTTGCAATTGCGAACTCATTTAAAGTATTATGTATTGTTGTAAGACACCTGCTGGAGGAGGAAGAATGACAAAAAAACTAAGTACAACATTCTAGACATTCTTTGTTGCTGCTAATGCTCCAAGTACATCGTTATAAACACTGATTATACACTCCTGGAAATTGAAATAAGAACACCGTTAATTCATTGTCCCAGGAAGGGGAAACTTTATTGACACATTCCTGGGGTCAGATACATCACATGATCACACTGACAGAACCACAGTCACATAGACACAGGCAACAGAGCATGCACAATGTCGGCACTAGTACAGTGTATATCCACCTTTCGCAGCAATGCAGGCTGCTATTCTCCCATGGAGACGATCGTAGAGATGCTGGATGTAGTCCTGTGGAACGGCTTGCCATGCCATTTCCACCTGGCGCCTCAGTTGGACCAGCGTTCGTGCTGGACATGCAGACCGCGTGAGACGACGCTTCATCCAATCCCAAACATGCTCAATGGGGGACAGATCCGGAGATCTTGCTGGCCAGGGTAGTTGACTTACACCTTCTAGAGTACGTTGGGTGGCACGGGATACATGCGGACGTGCATTGTCCTGTTGGAACAGCAAGTTCCCTTGCCGGTCTACGAATGGTAGAACGATGGGTTCGATGACGGTTTGGATGTACCGTGCACTATTCAGTGTCCCCTCGACGATCACCAGTGGTGTACGGTCAGTGTAGGAGATCGCTCCCCACGCCATGATGCCGGGTGTTGGCCCTGTGTGCCTCGGTCGTATGCAGCCCTGATTGTGGCGCTCACCTGCACGGCGCCAAACACGCATACGACCATCATTGGCACCAAGGCAGAAGCGACTCTCATCGCTGAAGACGACACGTCTCCATTCGTCCCTCCATTCACGCCTGTCGCGACACCACTGGAGGCGGGCTGCACGATGTTGGGGCGTGAGCGGAAGACGGCCTAACGGTGTGCGGGACCGTAGCCAAGCTTCATGGAGACGGTTGCGAATGGTCCTCGCCGATACCCCAGGAGCAACAGTGTCCCTAATTTGCTGGGAAGTGGCGGTGCGGTCCCCTACGGCACTGCTTAGGATCCTACGGTCTTGGCGTGCATCCGTGCGTCGCTGCGGTCCGGTCCCAGGTCGACGGGCACGTGCACCTTCCGCCGACCACTGGCGACAACATCGATGTACTGTGGAGACCTCACGCCCCACGTGTTGAGCAATTCGGCGGTACGTCCACCCGGCCTCCCGCATGCCCACTATACGCCCTAGCTCAAAGTCCGTCAACTGCACATACGGTTCACGTCCACGCTGTCGCGGCATGCTACCAGTGTTAAAGACTGCGATGGAGCTCCGTATGCCACGGCAAACTGGCTGACACTGACGGCGGCGGTGCACAAATGCTGCGCAGCTAGCGCCATTCGACGGCCAACACCGCGGTTCCTGGTGTGTTCGCTGTGCCGTGCGTGTGATCATTGCTTGTACAGCCCTCTCGCAGTGTCCGGAGCAAGTATGGTGGGTCTGACACACCGTTGTCAATGTGTTCTTTTTTCCATTTCCAGGAGTGTATGTAAGCATCGTTGGTGCGTATAAAACTTTCCTACATCGCTCTGGTTCCATGACATATCCTCAGGTCAATAGGAATCACCTCTTGCATCTCCTCACAGCAATCCAGCTGGATCCCCATCTCCTCACAGCAATCCAGCTGGATCCCCATCTCCTCCAACCATTCTGGCATATCGTAAGTCTCACCAGAACCACAGTGAATCCATCGATCCAGCTGCACTAAATCGGCTACCGATTTAATAAAAAAACAAATACTTACACAAAAATTAAGAAAAAATTGTTTTTGGAATGCACACTTAAAAGATCACTGCGATGGGAAAGGAATCATAACCTCTACCCCTACCTGTTGCTACACTTTGAAATCAACAACAAGGAATATGTCTCAGACAATAACACATTATGTATACACACAGCACCACGACGACGTTTTGGAAAGAAATTTTATAATGAAAATGTCTCAGCATCATATTATGTATACAAACAGTACTATGATAACGAAAAATACATTACTTACGATGCTGCTGCTCCTGCCACTGCTGCTTCTCAGCTTCCAGCTGATCCACAAGTTGGTGGATACATACTCAAACGATAAGAAGAAGACATTTATTCAGTGCTACAATGTTCTTAATGATTGAACTTTAAAAAAAGAAAAAGTTACACTTATCGATTTGAATATATACCTACCCATTAATTGTCCTTCCTTATGACGTTTGCCACTCACATTACTGTTGTATGCCGCTGCTGAATTCTTCGTGTTTGATGGCCTATCGCGAACTCGATGCACTAATAAGGACAACTGAATGTAGTCAGAGACTAGAACAGAATTTGGACGGCGGGGGGTGGGGGGGGGGGTGATGCTCTAGCATCAGCCAACAGGAATGCAGTATTCTGAGGAGGGATGAAAACATTGGCCTGGACACATTGGTTCATGAATGTGTATGCCGTGACCTGATCCTTCGTCTGGGCACGAGAACAACAGGGGGACCATGTGGCAGGTAGGTATGTGTGTCTGCTCAGGCAGGTGTCGGCTCCCATGACAGCTGGCTGTGACACCCTCAATAATAGTTTCCAACCAGCCTCCAATAGCGAATTGACTGCGTGGTGCACAGGACAGGCACCTCACGATGCTAGCACCGGCCCTTATGCTGCAGACTTCCGTAGTGAACAGAGGTATCAGCACTCAGTGCTCGACTGGTGCT
Source organism: Schistocerca americana (assembly GCF_021461395.2). Classification (NCBI taxonomy): domain Eukaryota; kingdom Metazoa; phylum Arthropoda; class Insecta; order Orthoptera; family Acrididae; genus Schistocerca; species Schistocerca americana. The sequence goes on along the minus strand of NC_060122.1, from coordinate 194,173,791 downwards.
CGTTTCTCCCATCTGACAAATGCAGCCCAAGCTTTGTATCATCCAGACGTGCATGCAGGTTGACCAAATGATAGACACATGGCTGCGAATATACTGCACTTCATTCCACTCCTCAGTGCATACAGTTATTATGTCATGGGAAATGGAGGTAGGTGGGGTGCAGATGTGACTTCTACCCAGGTGGGGGGAGGGGGAGAGCACTGTCTTCTGTAAACTGATTAAATAAAGAATATGTAAACTGAATTAAACATTATACTATTGAGATTGATTTGAATTTTGTACGATCAGAAACTTCCTCTCCATTACAGAGTCTGTCTTTTTCCCACCAAGTTCCAGCTGGAGAGTGGGAGGGGTAAATGGGGGAGGGTAAGGGGGAAGTGGAGAAGGGTAGGTGATGGCTGGTGGATATTCCAATTAATTGAAAAATTTAATAATTAGTCAGTTAATCTAATATCGAAAGTATGATTGTATCAGTGCTGGAGGTATTAGGGGGGGGGGGGGACATTGGGGATTTCCCAGAAGGGGAGGAGAGAGAGGGACAGCGAATTTTCAAAACGACTGAGTACCCCCAGAAGGTCATAGATCATCCCCCAGGGTTAAGTGAAACAATTATCATAATAATAAGTTAAGAGGAGGTGGCAAATTGGCCCTGAATGTATGCTTGGTCCTGAATGTATGCAACATGCACTAACAAAACGGCTGAGAACTCTATTTGCTCCAATAATGATGTCATTTTGCTGAAACGTGACAGTTGCTATTTGCTTCTCCAGACTGAATCATGCCACAACATTATGTTTTGATTTGATATATCTTGTCTTTTGGCTCCCTTAAGTATGTCACACAACCTTTTTGTAAACAAAAACACATTCCGATGTGGCATCATTTTCATTCATTGAATGTGTGGTTCTTCATATATTTCCATATCCCCTATATTACGGCCCCATCACGGTTGATTAAATCTGTTGCAGTAATGCTGTTCTGGAGCATGCCATGATCCTATATCGACCTTATAACAAGGTTGCTATTTTGTTAAAAAAACATTTATATACTGTCATCTCTTCTAAATTCAATCAATTAACCCATTTACAACAACATTTCATTAAAATAATGTTTGAAATCTATGCTGTTTTATTCAAGTGCGGTAAACGTTATTCAGAAAATTTCTTTTTGAACAAATAAGACAGTAGTCCAACAAGGGAGACCATTCCGACACCACTGCAAAGCAAATGTAATTGTAGCTCGCTAACTTACCATTATATTTCGAACTCAATGTTTTGCTGATCTCTACAGCAACTGTTAAGTCCACAAGACAAATTTTTATTCATTTCGCTAATTTCAAATTACTAATTGAGCTTCCATATAATCAAAAATATCTGCCTCAGTTAAAATGACATTGATAAATTCTGACCGCCCCTGAATATCCTAAGCAGATGTTTTGCACACTGTCTCACAACCTATTACTTTGACTACTGTTCTGGCGATCCACGGCCGTTCTAGTGACTGCGCTAAGAATCAGAGATCTCAATGGTCTCTTATTCATGACCTCATTATCAACACAAGTTCACAACATTAATGTAAACTCTGCAAGACGATGTCTCTGGGAAGACGTTAGCCGATGGAAGTTTATTCCGTCAAGAAAACTTAGTTCTTATGAAAGATTCTCAGGTTTCGAGTCTCGAGAAGTGGTTAAGTACCCAGCAGCTTACGAATGAGTAATCTTTGGCCATTTTGAAATAGTAACTGATTGCCGTATGGAGAAATGGAACCCTCGAACGATCTTGTGATATATGTTCAGACTCTGTCGAGGTCTGCAAGCATCCGAGCTTCCCTTCTGTTTTAAGTTTTTACTGTGTTATCGATGGGGGTTCGCCATCGGTTATGTGACGTTCTTATTCCTGTTTGACACATCGTAACACTATCGACCGAGATATACGCTCAATGGAAACAGTTGCTATCTATCTCCGTTAGTTGTAGACGGCTGACAGCTGTCATAAATCAGCATGACCTTCCACCAATGTTCAGTGGAATCACTGTCACAAAGTACCGCCACCTTTATGAGGGCTTAGCGGTATCTGCACTGTAAAAAGTAATTCCAGTTGGTCTGGAAACACACAAGCTACAGTAGGTCAGGTAGTCCCTAGGAGTCACGATGTTGCTTTCTGAGACACAGATCCATTGTTAGTAGAGTTGACCTGATGTAGACCAGGTCATAGAAAAACAGAACTTAGCTAGCTGCAACATTAGATCCGTGATTGCTATGACTGCATCTGTGATGTATGGAAAACTAACCTCGTCAAAGAACATTGAGACTGCCATTCGGATGAAACATGGGAGAAATGTTATCGAGCAGCTAAATAAGCGGAATACAATTCTGGATGTAATAAAAAGAGGCTTCTTCAAAGTAGATTAAATTACGACAACATTCTGATAGAACGAAGATGTACTGTGCGACAGTGTCTGCATTTTATAGTTTCTTTATAGGTCGAAACAGTATTTCCTCGACAATGCATACATGTCCTAAGGAGCATTGCATCGACCTATACAGACATTGTAAAATACAGACACTGCCCTACTGTATTTCATGTCAAAGCATGGCAATCTGACGAGCAAAACAATAAGAGCTTGGGTATGTCCAGGAAGTGTGCTCGGATGACCAAGGAAGTTAACGTGACCGCTCGCGTAAAGCAGGAAATACGGGTTCGACTTCCGGTCCAGCACAATTTTTCCTATGCTACAAGTAAACGGTATAGCGTTGTACAATCGTGTTCACAATTTGCGACTTCGTTTCATAGAATAAGGATGTGTTTCGCTAGGTATAAAACAAGGAGGTGTAGTAAAGTACAGGGTGTTCCAAAAAGAATTACGTATTACAAAGTACTATTTTGTCCAAACTATCGATCGCTGCGCCTCGGCTCGGCTACTGGTGAAACGAATACTTAGTCTAGTTTATATGAATACCCGCTAGTACCCGCTAGATGTCAGTTGCCTTCTGTTTTGCTTGGTAACCGTCATATGTTTAAAATGGCTACCCGGCAGAATAAATCATTTTGTGTTCTGGAATTTGCGAAGTGCAATTCCATCATTACAGTGCAAACGCGTTCAAGAATCGGGTACAAAATTGATCTTCCGATTGGGTGGAACATTCGCAGAATCTATCGACTTTTTCTAGATACACGATGTGTATGTGAAAGAAAGAGACCTGACCGCCCTCGTGTTCCCGAAGAAAACGTTGCACGAATTAATTATCCAATGTAGTCCTTCAAAATCAACTCGTGGTTCCAATCTGGAATTACAACTACCTACAACAACAATTTGGCGTGTTTTGAGACGTCGGTTGGTTATGAAGCCGTACAAGTTACAGCTGTTACAAGTTCTGCGTTCTGATGACAAACGCAAATGAGTGGAACTTCGTAACGAGATTCGTGATTCTACTTACAATAATAACACTTTCGCACAACGCATCGTGTTCAGTGATGAAGCGACTTTCCATGTTATTGGTCAGGTAAACAGACACGATGTTCGAATTTGGGGCCTACGGATCCTCCATGGAGCCATTGGACATGTACGAAATTCGTCCAAAGTCAATGTGTTATGCGTGATATCCCGATCATCTGTTTACGGCCCATTCTTCTTTGATGGAAACACGGTTAGCGGTCAGCAGTATCTCGCTATGTTATAAAACTGGTTCTTTCCGAAGCTGCACGAAGACAACTTTATTTTTCAACAAGATGGAGCACCCACTCATTGGATTCGCCAAGCCCGTGAATATCTGAATGAAACTCTACCGAACCGTTGGATTGGTCTCCAATCTAAAGGTACCACCACTCGCAAAGTAGGTTAGAAATCAGATTAACAATGTTGCCCACGCAGCATATGTTCTCTTTATCGGGCAACAACAAAATATTGAGTGTGGATGGTATCGTCACAGTGGAAATAATAAAGTCATTGTAAAAAAAGGCATTAATTTTGGCACTTATCTTTAATGTATTCCCACGTGGATTTCGTAGAAGTTGTTATGGCTCATCTTGTTGATTCTAGGGTGATTCCACTTTCACTGCTAGGAGGTCCAGATCTGTATTTTAGCAATATTTGAAGACCTAACAAATGCGTTTTTCAGGAAATTCTTAATGTTCAAACAATCCCAGATCAGAACAATGGTATGGTACAAATAATTTTTGACTTGGTGTTCACGATCCTCATTTTTATTAAATTTCTTGTAATTTCCCATATACTTCTTCTTAATTGTCACATCATCAAGAAAACAGTTTTGTATCAATCTTCATATATTTAATTTCCACTTTAAGCAAACACAAGACTTGACTGTTTTTTTACAAAGCGAAATAACAACTCAACTTCTGCAAAGTGAAACAAAGAGTGCTCTGTGCGCATTCGCGCCAAAACGGTTACAAGTAAGTCAAAGGTTATGACAGTCTCACAGAAATGAATACACACAAGAACCATATCACTGTAATATATCGATACATCGGAGTACCTATAGATTAATAAAACCAAATGGGAATTTTGACACAAAACTGTGTCTGTTACTTCGCAGAAAAGTAGTACCATATTACTGGTATCGAGAACTGGGGTTGGAGTGCCGTAATGGTTGCGTAAATAAAGAACTATTCCACCAGGGATCTGGCGATTTACCGTATCTCAGCTGGGCTCCACGGTCACCGGATCTGACACGCTCTGACTTGTTCCTGTGCAGTTTCATTAAAGAAAACGTTTCTGTACCCCCACTTCCACAGAACCTGGAAGACTTGAAGAACCGGATTGGTATTGCCATAACATCAATGACGAAGGACATGCTTGTCCGAGTATTGGAGAAATTTTAGTATCGATGTGATATTATTCGTGTCGCTGATGGAGGACATATTGAACATTTGTAATCTGAACTTGACACGTTCGCAAATATGTGTGTAAAGTTTCATATTTGTATGAGTTAATGTTTAATAAATATATACATTCGAAATACGTTTATTCGTTTTGAAACACCCTGTAATATACAGCTGACCGGTTGTGAGACTGGACTGTTGAGCATACTGTTAAAAATACACAGTGGGCATTGAAATAGAAGAAAAAATTATCGTATATCTAACTTTCACTGTAGTGACAAGAGAGGTCTACTAAGCACTGAAGGCATTACTCCATCGAATGACATTCAGTGTAATGGACAATTTATAGGACCTAGCCAACTGTAATCTCATTTGACTGGACAATATTGTCTCACCTGTAAGCCGAATACAGAGAAAGACTTTGAAGTAGTGCGTTGGTTCTTTCTGAAGCAGAGCAAATTTTCAAATAATGAATGTAACTATTTTACTTTCGGCGTAAGAGGAACCTCTGCACGGTGGCATGAATCTCCCTTTTTTTTCCAAGAAATATTTGCGGACAGGTTATCTGCGTCGTCTTCAGCCAGCGAAAGGATTCTCCCTTTTGAGCCTCCTTTGTGCGAAGTACGCGGTCCCAGAGCAAAAATTGCAGCGTTATTACATCGTAACGAGTGGCTCTCTTGGACAAAGAGATTCTGTTAAAATTTAATCTCGGCAGACGCCTCCGCACCCGCTGTGGGACTAGGCCGGGCGCTCCCGGTCCCCTTAGAGACGGCAGGAATGGCTTCATGACGTCGGAGGGCCCGCCACGGTCCGAGAGTTCCGGGGCTCCGAGGGAAAGGGGGAAGCGGAACATAATACGATCAGCTCTCGCCGCCGCCGAACCGTCTGGAAATGGTGGGGACCCAGTTTCTCCCTCGGAATGAGATTTCGTGTCGTCCTGCCGTGAATTGGTAGAAACAGACACGAAGTACCCAATAACCGGTCTTCGACTGCATGGGCACGACTGGTGACCACCGAGCCTTCACGAGTGCTACCTGTCAGAGGATTCTTCCCTGAGGCAAGCTCTACGTTTCATGTGTGTGCTTGTCTTCTTAGTGACGATTCTCAATCCGTCTTATTGAAGGTAGACATTACCTCTAATAATAGGTAACGCCTATAACCAGCATCTTGTTGATGACTGAATTGAATCAGCATGATTAGTCCATAAAAATTTGCGGAGTGGGATCCCTCTGTGCATCAGTGCCACATTTCGGGGAGTCGGACAATTACAAACGTGTCTCATACGGTGAAAGGAAACATATTTGTATCGTGTGTGTGTCTCAATGTACAACCAAAATTAAGATCTCCTCCATGACAAAGACAGGCCTAGATTCACGAGAGATAATGCAGTAATAACAATTTCAATTATACTCATAAAGAAAACTGCAAAATGATGGTGGTTTCTAGCCACTAAAAATGTTGGCATACAAATACCGAAGTGCTAAGTGCTCACAATGCATGACTGCATTTTACCCACAATGGAATACTCGCGAGCGTTTCATTATAATGCAAAAGGTGGAGAGATAGAGCATAACAGGCTACAAAGAAAAAATATGGGTAGCAACAATGTGCATGTGGGCCGGTGATATGTGTCTAACTACCGACTGACTGGTATGGATGATAAAATTCCAGTGCGGACCTCCGAAAAGTAACTAATCGGAATTTCGTGTCCATAATATGCCAAAAATGTAGGTATAATTGGAGCTGATAACAAAAGTAGTAGAGATAATCAAAGTTTTTTCGAAATACAGGGTGGTCCATTGATACTGACTGGGCCAAGTATCACACGAAATAAGCATCAAACGAATAAACTACAAAGAACGAAACTCATCTAGCTTGAAGGGGACATCCTTTATTGCTGCTACAATGCCAGGTTATCAAGATTTAAATGAGTTTGAACGTGGTGTTACAGTCAGCCGGTGCTCGACTGATGGGACACAGCACCTCCGAGGTAGCGATGAAGTGGGGATTTTCCCCTACGACTATTTCACGAGTGTAACATGAATGTCAGGAATCCGGTAAATCTCCAACATCGTGGCGGCCGGAAAAAGATCCTGCAAGAACGGGACCAAAGACGACTGAAGAGAATCGTTCTGGTGACAGAAATGCAAACCTTCCACAAATTGCTGCAGATTTCAATGCTGGGCCATCAACAAGCGTCAGCGTGCGAAATATTCAATTAAACATCATCGATATGGGCTTTCGGAGATGAAGGCACGTTCGTGTATTATGTTGTCTGGTCTGACGAGTCTCGTTTCAAATTGTATCGAGCGAATGGACGTGTAAGGGTATCGAGACAACCACATGAATCCATGGACCCTGCATGTCAGCAGAAGACTGACCAAACTGGTGGAGTCTCTGTAATGGTGTGGGCCTGTTCAGTTGGGGTGATATACGTCTAGATACGACTCTGGCAGGTGAAAAGTACGTAAGCATCCTGTCTGATCACCTGCCTCCACTCTTGCCCATTGTGAATTCCTAGGGACCTGTTCAATTTCAGCAGGCCAATGCGATATCCCACACGTCCAGAATAGCTACAGAATGGCTCCAGGGACACTCTCCCGGGTTTAAACACTTTCGGTGGCCACCAGACTCCCCAGAAATGAACATTACTGAACATATCTAGGATACCTTCCAATGTTCTGTTCAGAAGAGATCCCCACCCCATCGTACTCTTACGGACTTATGGACAGCCCTGCAGGATACATGGTGTCTGCTCCCCGCAGCACTGCTTCAGACATTAGTCGAGTCTATGTCACGTCATGTTGCGGCACTTCTAGGTGCTCACAGAGCGCTTATGTGATGTTAGACAGGTGCACCTGTTTCTTTGGCTCTTCAGTGTATAAGAGTAATGACCATCCTGTCATCCATAGCTTCCAGCTTACCACGTCGATAGTAGATCTTCTCTGACCCTCGGTAGCTTTCTAAATACGAGGGAAGGAAGGTTTGTGTCTAACGTCCCGTCGACATGGTAATGATTAGAGGCAGAGCGCAAGCTGGCGTTAAGGAAGGATGTGAACGTAAATCGCCCGTGCCCTTTCGAAGGAACCATTGCGGCATTTTCATCAAGTGGCTTAGGGAAATAACAGGAAATCTAAAAAGGGCGGCCGGACTGCGATTTGAGCTGTCGTCATCCAGAAAGCGAGCGCAGGTTGCTAATCACTTCTCTACCACTACTTCAACCGATCACTTGGTAAACTGAGTGCATGAACAAAGCGTTTGCGAGCAACAGAAAGTTTAGTCACGTTTTCTAAATAACGGGAGAGACGAAAACGACGCCCGTTTGTCTCATGCACAACGACTTTCCTGCTTAAGCACATCAGTAATGTCAGAATACCTTTGTCTAACAAAAACTTAGTATTCTGAGGACTGACGTAGTGCTACCAGCATAATGAAAGTTAGTGTCATGACTGTTTATTACTTTACGTAAAGGTAGCACAGCCAACTGTCAACTTTGTCCCCTCGGAGATGTATACTTATCTTTACACTAAACAGAGAACCAATGAATTCAGAATGAGGTTTTCACTCTGCAGCGGAGTGTGCGCTGATATGAAACTTCCTGGTAGATTAAAACTGTGTGCCCGACCGAGACCCGAACTCGGGACCTATGCCTTTCGCAGGCAAGTGCTCTACCATCTGAGCTACTAAAAGCACTACTCACGGCCGGTCCTCAGAGATTCACTTCTGCCAATATCTCGTCTCCTACCTTCCAAACTTTACAGAAGCTCTCCTGCGAACCTTCCAGAACTAGCACTCCTGAAAGAAAGGATACTGCGGAGACATGGTTTAGCCACAGCCTGGGAGTTCGAGTCTCGGTCGGGCACACAGTTTAAATCTGCCAGGAAGTTTCAACCAATGAACTATCTAACTGAAGGTACGTGAACTGATTAGAATATAGCGACTTTAAATAAATGTGAATCCTAGTATAACAAAACCAACTTTTTTCGAAAAGTTGTAAGATTTGACATGTAATCACACAATACATATAGGCTCATTTTATGAAACTGAGAATGGTGAACAATGCTGATGTGGAGGATGGATAAATGTTTGACAGCCGGTAGATGTAAGGCAACTGCTTTAATGACTAGTTTAGAATACATTCGTCTCCAGGATATCAGGAGAAGGCTATAAATATCAACAGTTGCACAGTGATGGTAGCTAAAGGCAAACAAAAAGAACAATGAAGAGTGCGTGAAAAAAACATACCAAATCAGGGAGAAGAGCTTCATAAAGGCAGCATGGAATCATGTGTATATGACACATTCCGAAACGTAACTCAGTGCACATGACTTGACATAATGCCTAAGATAATAAAGTGGCCAGTAGGTGGCGCTTGGAGTATCATACTTTACGTGGAACCCTTGAGAAAAATGTAATTTAAAATGAAGTGAACACGTTAAAGAATGGTCGTACATACGATGAACTACAGCGACGAAACTAAGATGTTAAAATGTAGCAAAAGAACATTAATCTATTAATGTTGCTAAAACAACACAATATACACTCCTGGAAATTGAAATAAGAACACCGTGAATTCATTGTCCCAGGAAGGGGAAACTTTATTGACACATTCCTGGGGTCAGATACATCACATGATCACACTGACAGAACCACAGGCACATAGACACAGGCAACAGAGCATGCACAATGTCGGCACTAGTACAGTGTATATCCACCTTTCGCAGCAATGCAGGCTGCTATTCTCCCATGGAGACGATCGTAGAGATGCTGGATGTAGTCCTGTGGAACGGCTTGCCATGCCATTTCCACCTGGCGCCTCAGTTGGACCAGCGCTCGTGCTGGACGTGCAGACCGCGTGAGACGACGCTTCATCCAGTCCCAAACATGCTCAATGGGCGACAGATCCGGAGATCTTGCTGGCCAGGGTAGTTGACTTACACCTTCTAGAGCACGTTGGGTGGCACGGGATACATGCGGACGTGCATTGTCCTGTTGGAACAGCAAGTTCCCTTGCCGGTCTAGGAATGGTAGAACGATGGGTTCGATGACGGTTTGGATGTACCGTGCACTGTTCAGTGTCCCCTCGACGATCACCAGTGGTGTACGGCCAGTGTAGGAGGTCGCTCCCCACGCCATGATGCCGGGTGTTGGCCCTGTGTGCCTCGGTCGTATGCAGTCCTGATTGTGGCGCTCACCTGCACGGCGCCAAACACGCATACGACCATCACTGGCACCAAGGCAGAAGCGACTCTCATCGCTGAAGACGACACGTCTCCATTCGTCCCTCCATTCACGCCTGTCGCGACACCACTGGAGGCGGGCTGCACAATGTTGGGGCGTGAGCGGAAGACGGCCTAACGGTGTGCGGGAGCGTAGCCCAGCTTCATGGAGACGGTTGCGAATGGTCCTCGCCGATACCCCTGGAGAAACAGTGTCCCTAATTTGCTGGGAAGTGGCGGTGCGGTCCCCTACGGCACTGTTAGGATCCTACGGTCTTGGCGTGCATCCGTGCGTCGCTGCGGTCCGGTCCCAGGTCGACGGGCACGTGCACCTTCCGCCGACCACTGGCGACAACATCGATGTACTGTGGAGACCTCACGCCCCACGTGTTGAGCAATTCGGCGGTACGTCCACCCGGCCTCCCGCATGCCCACATACGCCTTCGCTCAAAGTCTGTCAACTGCACATACGTTTCACGTCCACGCTGTCGCGGCATGCTACCAGTGTTAAAGACTGCGATGGAGCTCCGTATGCCACGGCAAACTGGCTGACACTGACGGCGGCGGTGCACAAATGCTGCGCAGCTAGCGCCATTCGACGGCCAACACCGCGGTTCCTGGTGTGTCCGCTGAGCCGTGCGTGTGATCATTGCTTGTACAGCCCTCTCGCAGTGTCCGGAGCCAGTATGGTGGGTCTGACACACCGGTGTCAATGTGTTCTTTTTTCCATTTCCAGGAGTGTATATAACTGTACTTTCTGTTTTGTAATGTGTCATATTCACATGACTCTGATATTGCCTATTTGGAGTTTTTCTCCCAGACTTGGTACGTGTTTTTCATGCGCTATTCATCATAGTTTCTTGTTTGCCTTTTAGCTACTATCGCTGTGCTACTCGCAATTTTTGTAAATTTTTCTGGATTTTCTGAAGATGAGTGACTTCAAAACGCGTCAATAAAGGAGTTGCCGTACATCTAGCAATTTCTAAATATTTCTCCTGTGTCCACATCGATACTGTTTAATATTTTAAAACCAGTTTCAGAAGTGCATGTTGCAACTTAACCCTCGTATATTTTGGAAATTCCACCAAAAGAAACTTCCTTGTGGTTTTCAGCAGCAGAGACCAGTTAGCACACATGGATGAGATTCTGTAAGTAAAGACAATAGGCATCCTGAGTGATAGTAAATTGAAGTGGCACTAGCACGCATATATATTAATTAAAAAGCTCAACTTTGTCTGTTTTTCACTCTGAAATTTCTTTCCATGTTTTTACCATACACTAGATTGGTAGGAACTTTCTACACTTTCACACAGTATATTCGTGCCAGTGGAGCTAAAGACGTACAAGTACTCTAGTGAAGAGGGTTATAAGAACATTATGTGAATTTGATGATCGAACCTATTATGAAACCATGAGATTCCTCGACTTACAAATCAATAAACATATTCGAGAATGAAATTTGTGGTGGATAATAAGAGCGAACATCATGAACTGTAAAAATCATTTCCAGGAATTAGATAAAGCCTCCCTGTCCAGAACTCAGAAAAGAGTTCTTTATACTGGTACGAAATTCTGTAACTAGTTTCTGGTATACGTCCAACAGGTAAATGTAAATTCTCAGATACTGTAATACAACATAAAAGAGTGCCTTATTGCCCACTTTTTATGGGATATAGCTGAATAGTTAGACAGAGGGCTATGAATCCTAGTTTACACTAAATTCTTAAGTTTCCTAATATAGATATAACAACAGTGTTTTTGTTCTCAGAGTAGCTGCTTTTAGCCTAGCACACTATCTACTGTACACTGCCTGCTCTAGTAACACCGAAGCTTAATCAACCACTGCAACAAGCAGTGAATCAAGACGACCATAGCATTCTTTCAAACCTCATATTGAAAATGAAATTTCAGTTAGGTACATTAAATACCGTCTCCTAATTACAGGCTGGTAAACATAGACAATAAGTTTCGATAAATTTGAAATCATTGTTTTAGCTGTACAGAAAAGAAGATGCCTGGATGTGAACTATTAGGATAGTTCAGTGCCCGAATAAGCAAAGAAAAAATGTGAGAAACAGCAGTAGATAATATGGCAAGCAAAAGAATTAGCGTAATTCGTAATAGGATGATCTATGCCCGTAAAATTTTTCAGTTGAATGTAATGTTAACCTCTTTCACAAAACCTACAAGAAAATTTCAAACATGGATTTCCACAAATCCAATACTAGAATAATGTAAATTGTAATAGATACCCTTTATAAATTAAATACTGAAGGATGCCTGACTATTAAAGGAGTCAGAAATGGCTTATTAATTTCTGTTAAAATAACATATGTACATATAAAAATATAACAGGCCACAGAAATAAGGTAACACAATAAGACTTTCTGTAAAAACCAATAAAATAATTCCAAGACGAGACAATAATAATTAAATGTGCGATCTGGCAAGAGCTATCTAGGCAAATCAATTCAGCAGCAAACAAACCAGGTTAGTCAGACATAAAAAGAGAGTCTGCTGAACTGAAGAATGTGAAACTTGTATACAGAAATATCAGTAAAAAGGGCAAATGCACAGCTTAAACATGAAAATCAGTTTAAATACCAAATAAAAGAAACATCTAGCATTATAAAGACAATCATTTGATTATGTCGTGACTAACAACTTGTTGAAGTTCAAATAAACATAGCAAAAAATATGTGAAGCGATTTTGATCACATCTTCGAAAATAAGTAAAAGTGCACCAAGTATGAGGCATTTGTTTCAACAATTAAACAGAAAGAATTGGATGAATAGTACAGAAAATTAAAATACATCTGAAAAGCATTTCGACAAACGTAACACATGTAATAGTACTCTTATTGATTACTATATTAAATAATTTTCCTATATCCAGATATTTGTTCGACTCTGGAAGAAGCTATGCTATCAATCACTAACTAAATCAAAGAAACAGAACTCTTAAAAAAAAGTTGGGAAGATACAATATCAGCTGAACTTCCGCAAGGTCACAAACCGAAAAGTGCATGAGACTTGCAAAAGTTATTTCAAAGAACATATGATCATAAAGGAATCTTGAAGAATTTAAAGTCGACGAAATACATTCAATTTATTAGAAAACTTGCAGGCTGTCATTTGCTTTAATCATAAATATACGTCTGAGTGATGTTAAATGTTATTATTTTTTAGATAAAGGAAAGTATTACCTTTTTAACAATCTTCAATTAGTGAGCTACACCTATAATAACTTGTAGATGAGTTAGTGAATTTATTCATGGCATTAATAATCAAATTAAGTAATGTATTGAGATTGAACCTTAAATTACTGGTGTACCCATGTACCACCACGATCAAATTAAAACAATGAATAGTTGAGGGAGTATGAATAATGACAGTGGCGCATTTAAGTTTACAAAATGATGACGAGTTTTATTAGCACTTTTGTAACTACAATTAGCTGAGAAGTCTTACACAAACATGAAAAACACAAATCAGAAAAAGGAATGGTGTTTGAGTGTGCAAAGCATATATTGGGGTGGGAGCTATACAAATTCTCCTCTCAGTTAATACCTGTTATTACGCAGTGTGAATTCTTTTACATGAATCCAGTGTGATGCATAGCTATATTGAACTACGACTGATTATACCAAAAACTATGATTCACCTGCGAACATGGAGCTGTGAATATCATTTAACAACCATACGCCGATGCATCAGTATATTATTCTTTCATCTTGATTCATGCGGGAGCCGATAACGGCGCTCTTTGGTTGAGGAGCAGTGTCCTGCGGCAGCTGTAATGTTTTGATGCATCCAAAAACATTTTCAAACTACGCGGTCTGCCATTCCGATTATCAGAACTTGGGAAACTTCCCTGTTAGAGCTCTGAACTTCGGGCAGATTTCAGTGTGATGTGCGCCATTTCGCTGGTCTGGCCAAACCGACGTGATTCAAAGACACGACGTTCTGTACTGGAATTGGCGAACGTCAGACGGCCATCTCAGGACGAATAAGTTCACCCTCATGGCCCTTCTAACAAATGATATGTGCGTGATGATATGCATTCCACTGTCGGTACAGTTGGAAACTGACATTGGCCTTTAGTCCACCACAATATAAAGAACACCAGTCTCATGCACTAGGGGAAGGCCTGAAGTTCTCCACCAGGAAAGGTGCAGAAGAGGAAGGAAAGCAAAGAATCACAATCACTTTCCACCAAGACTCGGTATTGGAGCCCCATTAGTAATATCGAAACCACCCCCAAATTGCACAAACCAATCGAAGTATCTGTACTCATTGAATCTTCCCTGGTGGCCAATCCAGACAGAGCACCAGGATTTCGATTCTGGGTGGGCAAGCCTCCACTTTGCATATAGTGAGAGTAGCCAATCAGAGCTTCCAGGCTTCTGTTGTCAGAAAAAAGATCTTAGACAAGGGAGGCGCCCTTGTCGCGGTACGCACGGCCATGTTTTGACAAAAAACATCTACCTAGATGGGACCACAGCCCCTCATTTATGGAGAGATCTAATCTTCCAGGGCCGACCATTTCCATTTTCTGAAAGAAGGCTGTTAAACTTCCCTGACAATATTTGACGTGAAATATATGCTTCTGCCGCTCGATAAAAGAATCATGACGTCAGGGGGGGGGGGGGGGGTGGTTTCAGGGTTGCCTCCACTGATAATGTGCACCAGCCGCTCTGTCTATATCGTCCCAGCTTCTAACACAAAAATGCATGGAGTATTACGACCTCCTGACCCAACGACACTTTTAACAGCAGTCTCTCTTAAATAGCTCTCTCCACCAGCTTTTCGCCAAGTGGCTGCCATCGCGATGGACTGCCGCCAGACCCTTATAATATGTTTTGCGACTGGCTCCCTTCTCTCTGACGCTATGCAGAAGGAGGAGAGGGCTTCGGCCAGAAGTCCCTCTGCAGGTACGATGACCACCACCTAGAGACAGGGCCGCGGTGCGGAATTCATGACAGGTCACTCCAAGCGGGCCACAACTTTGTGTTTAGATGCGTTTGTCTATTTACACGTTTGTTTGATTCTAGTGCTACATTCGTCCTTAAAATTAGCGATTATAGTGTTTACTTATAGTGGATCTACCGTGAACATGGTTTACAAATGTCGTGTACGAAGCTGTCATAGGAATTGCGGAAGAAAGATTCGAATCTGCGTCGGAAATGGCTTTCAGCGATTCATCGGAACAATTTCCAACCCATTCAGCACACGAAGGTATGTAAAAGCTATCTACCTATTACAATTATAATTAACTATTTTTTTGCTAGTGGGATATCTTAAATTTTGCTACATTTGTCTCAAATTGTGAGCAGAAGTTTGCAGTAAATAATATTCGTTTTCAAGTGGCTTTATTTTGATTTTGAAAACCAAATATAAATTCGTGGCCCATGTCATATTTTATTTGTGTTTAAATTTCTCTGTAATTTATATTTTGTTCTCTATCTGTGAGTGAGTGGTGTTTTTCACTCTCGCAATAGTTAGCATGAGTGCTAACGGATGTTGAAACTGCTGTTTTCATGTTTAAAAAGCGATCTCTCTGTGTGAAGCATATCTATGTTGTTTTTGTATGTGTTATTGTTTCCCGAGATTACGCATTGGCCAACTCACAACCAAATAAACATCTTTCAACCTAACCTACGCTTCAGGTTACGCTGCAGAATAAGTGTCATCACAACCAGGTTTCAGTAGCGTCTTGTATTACTTGAGCTGCCTCTCATAGCGATATTCTCGTTAATAACGCATCTAGTTACTTAATCTTTCCGGTATCTTAAATTTTGGAGTTGGCTAATTGACATGTCAAGTGTCGTTTAGTTCATACAGCACATCTTGGTACGGCATGTTTAGTTGACATCTCCTTCACATACATGACTATCTTACTGAGGTGTGTCATTTACGTTGGCACCTGTTATTTTGTGTTTTGCATCCTATCCACACATGAAATTTGTGCTATATATATTGCGTTACCTCCAATGACACAGTTTTAATATGTGCTGGCATAATAACACGCACTGTGAAATATTATTCTGCAGCTGTTGGTATCTCATATATCGTGACAATGAAGAAACTCTAAAGTCAAAATTACAAAATAACTGCTATCTTAACTTGCAGAATCCAACATATTACTGAAATATGGGGCCACTTATTTCATAATAGGAACTTGACACATAGCTCCATAACTATCACAGTACTGCTGTGTCACAAGCAGTTCACAGGTATATTCATCATATACTAATACATGTTGAGGCATGCTCCTAGTGCTTATAGTATTAATTAACAAAAGATGCAATATGAATGTTGTTTTAGATCATGCTATATTATTGTTAGGCTTAAATGATTTATGTACTTCCACTGCGGTGTGACGTGTGAAGTAGATATTTGTGGAAAAGGAATGAGTGTTCACACTACTTTGTTGTGGATTTGTGAATTTCACTTCACCGAATCTGAAATCTGCCGGCATGCGGAATGTTATGATGAAGTGAAAGGCACAAAGCTTACTGTCAAGCTTTCAAGACCAAGACTTGGAGAGGGTGCTGTTCCATCAGTGTTACGACGCTGTCCAAGTATTTGTCTACTCCATCCACCAGCTCTCGAGAAAGTGCAGAGGAAAGGCGAGCTAGGTTAGACAGTGAAGGTCTTTCACTAGAAATTAATAGTAGTATAGTAACCAAAGCAGAATATGATTCGAGGAAGTCATTTTCTACTTTTGAAGCATTTCTGCAGTCCTTAGAAAGAGAAACCATTCCCAGAGAGTGGGCCATTGTTAGGAGAAGTGACTGTGTCCTATTTCTATTGCTTACTGTATTACATTTATGGGACACAATCAAAAGGCCAGTTCCTGCACAAATTCCTGCACCCTTAACACTTTCACAATTATGAATGGCTTTACAGGCAGCATGACTCAATATTCCTACAGGAACTTCCAAGGACTTGTTGAGTCTTCGCCACGTCGATTTTGCTGCATCACGCAGGGCGAAAGATGGTCCAACAAAATAGTAAGAGGTATCCCATGAATTTCTTCGCCTCAGTATACAGCGAAGAATGATGAGGAAAATTATGACTTAATAAGAAACAAAGAAAGCTGGGAACATGTGAAAAATATAAATAAAACAGCAACAACTACTAAACGGGGGACTCATTATTTACACAGGCTGAATGACAAAATTTTGAAGATATAGAAAGTGCATCTAGTAAAAGACTTGTAACAAGCTGGAGCGGAGAAACTGTGGAAAAGTTTCCAAATACGCAACATACAAGCAGAAGAAGAAACCGAAAGAGCTATTTTTGTTACGGCAGGATAACAGGGCATAAGCTGCTGGAGTTGAACGACTAAACTCATATCGACTGTAGCCTACAACGAAAATATAATGTTTTCTTTATTTACTGAGACATTTGGGAGAGTATAAACTGGTAGAATGCATGGAACAACGAAGCAACTTTCGATTTTAGAGGAAAGTTCAGCATTACGAGAATCATAACAATTATTTAGATGGAAATTAATGAAAGATAAATCTGCTCGAATCAAAGCAGTGTAAAAAGTAAACAGGTTCAGTACCTTGTTTAAACGGAGGCTCGATTAAAGCGGAATGTAGCTTGAAAGAATTAGGCAAAATGTGATTGTATAGGCATGGTCAACAGTCTCTACATCAAAACAGACTCAAGTCGAACGATTAGAATGACGGTGAGTTAATGCTCAGTATAACTTTAAACAATTAGGTAAACATTATCGTACCATCTGGCTCACCAATCTGAACAGCAAAAAAGGCTCAAATCCAACGTTTATAAGGAGCTTAATTAAAACAAAATTTAACTAACAATTTTCAGTGCAATAAAACTGGGAGTAGTTCAGATACTTGAAAATTACACACGTAAGTCCATAAATTCTCTAAAAATTTAGGTGTAAGGTAAATTTATTCTCAAATTAAGAAGAATATATGACATGTTGATCACGTGCCGGATCCTTTAAATGACCTAGGTGCCGGGGTACACAGGGAGTAACTTCAGCAATGGTATACAGAAATGCTGAGTGGATTCAAGTAGACTGAACACGAATTAACGCAGGCTATTCTACTAATCAACAAGTTAGTTGGTTGCAATTGATCGAGACCTGTACGTATTCTTGACACACCCAATAACAAGACCACAAGAGGAACATTAAGATTTGATTTAAACTATTGATCACAAAGGGCTCAATTCACACTACACCACTTTTAAAATACGCCTAAAAATCCATTCCCAAATCAGGGTAAAAATTACTCTGAACCACCTCTGAAGGCTATACGAAGACGTGGTGTCTGTTCTTTCGGACAAGTCCTTTATACAAGTGAATATATACAACCGAAAATAGTGCGGTTGCACTAGCAGTATTTAAAGAGAGGCCTTAAACAAAATAATAATGTCACGCGGACTCACTCTGAAATGTTGAGCACTTTCCTTTTACCCGCTGGGCGGTCAGCCATCCTGTATCAACGTGACCGCATATCAGAATCAGTAACACTTGTGACGTCCCGACCCATAACAAGTGAATGTCTGAGTCTACATAAAAACTAAAGTAACGCATGATGGACGAAGGAGAGAGAGAATGAAATGAGATTAACACTAGCTCAGTGAGGTTTTAACTATACATGGCGGTAGTATCTGTTCCCGAAAGAATAGTTACCGTTGATGACCATGCAGCTTTGCTAGAAATGAAACGATAATTAAATAGACACCCTAGCTGCCCGGTCGTGGCACATATTTTCAAAATGTCCCCAATGAATTATATCAACGCCTGTTTGCAGCTGGGGTGTCCATTTAATTATCATTTCACTGAGGTTTGTTTGCCAATAAGACGTCATCAGTGTCAAACAAAGGACTTAATAGGAGAACGAAGTTGTTGAGAAGGCACTTCTGGCAAACGTGTGTGCAAGTGAATCGTGAACTCCTGAAAAATGAGAAAATAGAAGCATCACAGTGTTTGAGGAGTCGTATAGGATACTGAAAACTGGAGAGTTAACACATAAGGATACTCGTCGTAGAATCTTCGAGGAAGGACTATTTGGAACACCGTCATCAGGACACCAGGAAATAACTTTCGCGGTATTAAAGGGCGCAGTAACGAATATAATGTGTAAGTGCAGACAGACATTCGAATATATATACAGCAAAGAATTGAGGATGATGCCGGGAAGTTCTACTCTGGGATAAGGTTTAGCGAAGGACTCGAAATTAGTACGAGCCCCATTAAACTGGTCAGAAGACCCATGACACGTAACAAAATAAGCTATAGAGTGGTCGTTCACCACTACAGTGAAGCGGAAGACGCTCATTCTCCTTCTGTGCTTTTTATATTTAGCTAAAACTTCTAATTCCCTCTTTGGGTATTCAGGACGAAGACGATGAGCAGGTTCTGAATCAGAGTATCGTTACGTTACAGTAAAAGGTCAGACCCTCTCCAAGAGCTTTGCTGATTGAATTCTTTACAATGTAAAAGTATGAAACTCCTCTATTTCCCTACATTTCTCTCTTTTTTGAAGAAATCGATTCTTATTATTTCATCCTTTCAGTAACCGAATCCACATGATTGTTTTAGAGTTAGCTTAGCATATGAAATCAGTATATCTCCTTTCTGTGATGTAGTTACCCACATGCATGTGTAGATTCTGATAGGAATGAGCAGTAAATAAAGAAGGAAAAATGAAGCTGGAAAAAACATACATATTATTTTTATTGCGTAAGTAGCATTGTAAAACAGCAACGAAACAGTACAAATCATTCAGTGAATTATTGTACATATGGAAATTGATGACAGCTGTTGGAGGGACGGGAAAAAAGCGTTTCCAAAATTAAGATTCCAATATGTCTCGTTTCCAAAACTAAGATCGCAACATGCCTCAAACAGACATTTTACACTCTGTGTTTGAAGAGGAGCAGTAAAAAGATGGATGAGTAAAGAAAGAAACAGTAACTAAATTTTACAAAGCAATTTTAGTAAGACCATTACTGTGTTTTGTTTTCATTTAAAGTTTGTAGAGGCCCTTAAGTTAAGGATTCTATCGACAACTAACATGCAGTCTTCCTCAGATGCAACGGATTATTGGTTGTTTTATCAGAAGACTGCAAAAATCTAAAAGAATTTTAACAAGTAAGACGCTTGAGATTTAATAACGAAATATGGGCATTACTGAATCCATTACAAACGAATGCTCGAAAGCACAATGGAGAAGAGAGCTACGAGTAAACACTAGTAGCCCCGAGAAGACGTAAGTCCCTCAGAATGATTCAGATTAATAAACTAGTGTCAGAGGTCATGTGTGTGGAAATATTGGCACCAGTCGCTTAAATAAGAATGTAAAGAGTGGTAGAAGCCGACCCCGGAAAAGATAATTTTTGGTTCTGATGAATGCAGGAACATGTCAGGCAATACTGACCTTATGACTCATTTTAAGAGACTCACAAAGGGCAAAATCATATTTATAGATTTCGACAATGCTTTCGACGTTATTGAGTGTATACCGGGTGATCAAAAAGTCAGTTTAAATTTGAAAACTGAATAAATAACGGAATAATGTAGATAGAGAAGTACAAATTGACACAAATGCTTGAAATGACATGGGGTTTTATTAGAACCAAAAAAATACAAAAGTTCAAAAAATGTCCGATAGTTGGCGCTTCATCTGATAACAATAGCAATAATTAGCATAACAAAGTAAGACAAAGCAGAGATGATGTTCTTTACAGGAAATTCTCAATATGTCCGTCATCATTCCTCAACAATAGCTGTAGTCGAGGAATAATGTTGTGAACAGCACAGTAAAGCATGTCCGGAGCTATGGTAAGGCATTGGCGTCGGATGTTGCCTTTCAGCATCCCTACAGATGTCGGTAACCCCAAAGCCAATAATCGTAAGGACTGAGGTCTGGGGACCTGGGAGGCCAAGCATGACGAAAGTGGCGGCTGAGTACACGATTATCACCAAACGACGTGTGCAAGAGATCTTTCACGCGTCTAGCAATACGGGGTGTATTTTTTTTTGGTTCTAATAAAACCCCAAGTCATTCCAAGCATGTGTGTCAATTTTTACCTCTCTATCTACATTATTCCGTGGTTTATTACGTTTTCAAATTTATACTGACTTTTTGATCACCCGGTACATTCTCCGAGTCACTGATGGTAGCGGGGATAACATACACTAAGCGGAAGATTATCTACAACTTTCACGGAATCTATCTTCATTTACATCAATCGAAGGACGTGGTCGAAAACAGTAAGTGAGATGGGTAGGAGGCAAGGTTGTAACTTATTTCCGACGTTATTCTGTCAATACACAGAGCAACCTGCGAAGAACACCAAGGAGAAATTTCGAAGCGGACTTAAAGTTCAGGGAAAAGAAATAAAAACTTAAAGTTTTGTCATTGAAATTGTAATTCTGAAGATTATATGAAGGGAATGGATAGTGTTCTGAAGAGAGGTTGTAGGATGAACATCAACGAAAGTAGATGAGGATAACGGAATGTAGTCGAACTGAGACGTGATGCTGAGGAACCTAGAGCAGTATTTACTTAGCAGCAGCTGAGACTTGCAGTTGGGGCGACAACCAAAATAGAGAGGACATAAAATACAGTTGGACAATAAGAAGATCTCTATAGTGTGGTATTTTAAGAAAGTAAAATGTGCATTGACGAACAATTCTGACGACAAGAAATGTGAGATTACAGGAGAATGTTGAAAGATTAGGTGTGTAAATGGGTTAAAAATGGCGATCTACTTTCTGAAATTGGGGAAAAAGGCAATTTATGGTTCACCGAATCGTCACTTTAGTATTCGAGGAAGATGTGCAAAGCGAAGATGCTGCAGGACACAACGTTATGTTTTTCATTTACAGTTACGTTGTTCCATTAAAAAGCGACGGAATGAGAAGTGATCAGTCAACAGTTTCGTGACGGAAGTAAGTTTGATGGGGTAAAAATAGATGTGGAAGCTTCTACATGATGAAGTAGGTCGCAGAGCTGCAACAGACTAGTCGTCGGATTGGAGACTTCCACAACACTTCGAACTTCATCCCTTAATCTGATCGCACGCTGTACTCGCAAGCTGAATAGAATTGTTTCTGTAACTTTGTAGTATCATTTGTAATTGTCCACAATATGCCGATATTGTTTTGCAATTAAGAAAACACAATAAAAGAATATATGTACACTAAACAATATAACAATTTTCAGATAATGGTGATGGTATTTGAGGTGCCCATAAATTTGTTACTTCAGCCACAGCTCCCTTATTGCTAAACACTTAGTATCTCACCTCTCAGTACTGGTCCAAAATTTGTCCATGTCCGTAGAAGCCAGGCGATTTTAGATGCGTTCAAAAATTTGCATCTTGGAAGTTGTCGAATATATAAACGCAAAATCAATACTATATTAAGCTCATTGGTCTTCTTTAATATGCAACTATGAACAAAATCCTAAATGACATTGTTTTCGCAAAATAAAAAAAAGTCGTACATTCATATAGGAGGAGTAAATGAGTTCATAAATACATAATGATCAGTGCTGAATAAATACATAATGATCTTCTCCGGGGTCGGCTTCTCCCAGTCTTCCCATTCTTTTGTATGTGATCGGTGCCAGTGTTACACAGCCAAGGCTTCTCACAATACTTTATTAGTTCTAGTGACTCATTTACTGTTCTAAATACGAAAGCGCTTTCAACATGGATTTATATTGCATTTTCGTATGAAATATTTTTAAACTAGGTTCTGTACACAATGTCACACAGCACTTTTCGCACTGATAACGTGTCTCCTTGCGAGATGCTTTCGCCGTACTTTCTTTGATTGTGAAGAACAGACATCACATACACTGGAGGAATATTTATTGCTTGTGAGGGGTAAATTCTGCAGGAAATGTCTCTCTATTAGTCATCCTAAAGGTCAGTTTTGCTTATTTGAAGCTGTTGGACAGACTGGTAATGAATTCAATTATTGAAACTTCCTGGCAGATTAAAACTGTTTGCCGGACCGAGACTGGAACTCGGGACCTTTGCCTTTCGCGGGCAAGTGCTGTAGTGACGAGATACTAACAAAAGTACAGCTGTGAGGAGGTGGTGTGAGTCGTGTTTGGGTAGCTCAGATCGTAGAGCACTTGCCCGCGAAAGGCAAAGGCCACGAATTCGAGTCCCGGTCCGAGACAAAGTTTTAATCCCCTAGGAAGTTTAAGATCAGCGCACACTCCGCTGTAGAGTGAGAACCTTGTTCTGAAAATCATTTTTTGTCATTTTATTGCTCTGAAATGTAACCAAAGTGCATTCGGTACTCCAAGTAAGAGCTTACGGAAAAAAAAAATTCCGCCGCCATTTTAGAGTTCTTTGCCTGAACACATTGTGCTGTAGCCACATTCAAAAACATCTGCGTCATCCGAATCATCTTTACCATCTAGAGCATCAAAAATGTCTCCAAAATGCAGAAAATCTAAGATTTGTTCATCAGGTAAACTACGGTGCGAAATTTCTCTTAAATAGAATACCAACAATGGCCTCTATCAGCAGGCGGAAACAGTGTCATAACGAACGAAATACCGCGAAAAGAAGACGCACATTCACCCTAACTATCAAATGGTTCAAATGGCTCTGAGCACTATGGGACTCAACACCTGTCGTCATCAGTCCCCCAGAACTTAGAACTACTTAAACCTAACTAACCTAAGGACATCACACACATTCATGCCCGAGGCAGGATTCGAACCTGCGACCGTAGTGGTCATGCGGTTCCAGACGGAAGCGCCTAGAACCGAACGGCCACCCCGGCCAGCCTCTAACTATCCTCGCAACTAATAAACAACAGTATAAATATCGTATATCGATAGTCATAGACGCGAAAACGACTTATGGCGCTTTTTAATCAACAAAATACGTAACCTGTGGAAGCTACAGTCTTGGTGCTTTTGGAAGGAAGCGCGGCCCTTGGAGTCTACGGGTTTGGCGCTGAGAGAGTTAAGCAACCTATCAAATTTTGTGGGTTCCGTTTACGTTCAAGCTAGACGTCCTATAATGTAATCTTGTTCTTCACATTATGAATAATAATCATATTACCTTTGAGACGTGGGACTTAGGGAAAGCAAGGAAGGTGTGGACAGCGCCCAATCAGTTAGCTTTGGTTGCACAGAAAACACATACTCTTTATTTTTAAAAAACAAAACTTTCAACTATCATTTTTAAAAGATTTTACTACACTGGCAGCTGAAAGCCTTATTAGAGGAATTGCTAGTTATTGTCGGCTGAAGGCCACAAGCAACGTTACACAGAATCAATGGCTGAAGGCCTGATGAAGTAAGTCCAAAATTCCTGCCTTACGTGTCCGAAATAACAGACACCATATCGATATAAGTATATAGTTCTGGCAATACCGGCCATGACCTTCTTCTTCTGTGCGGATGCACACATATTCTCCGAACGCTTACGGGACTTGGTAGGAATGTCTTCCACGAGTAATGAGTGTGTTGGGGTGGGACACTACGAATGCAGTGTGAGGACATGCAAGGTGAGAATATGGGTCTCGTGTGCGAGATAGTCCCTGCAGTCGCACTCTCCTGTGTAACCTCGGTGGCTCAGAAGGATTGAGTGTCTGCCATGTAAAAAGGAGATCCTGGGTTCGATTCCCGGTCGGAGTACACATTTTCACATGTCCCCGTTGATTTATATCAAAGCCCGTCAACAGCTGAAGGTATTAATATAATACTAAATTGTTAAAAATTCTTCTGCTGCACTCTTTGCAACGACATATAGTTAGTCGTAGTGTGGTTCTGCAAGACTTCGTTTGTCATGTTAAGGACGCCAAGTGATCAGCTATCATAATTTAAGTCACGTCCAATGTTTTTTGATGCTTGTTTGTGTCCTGTGTCCACACGGTAGCAGTTTTTATTTAAGCTTCTATGTTTACATCTCCTGTTCAGTGCACCATGCCAGCGTTCGTTGTACCCTATGGCATGTCTGCTGTAAAATGTGCAGTACATGTCTTCCTTTCTCTTAGTGTGTTCTGCGGTTTTTTTTTGTTGTTTTTTTTTTTTTTTTTTTTTTTAACTTTCGTCAGTAGTACCCTACTGCGCGGCTGTTATTTCCAATGGTAGGGGCCCCACTATCCTGTATTTGCGCTGTTTGCGAGTCGGACGTGTTTAGATTGTTTACGCTAGATTTCCACTTTCTAGTTTGTGGTTATAACTCAATTTAATGGCTCTACGCAGCAGTTTTACAACCTGTTCGGTTAAGTCGATTGCTGGTGGCTATTTATGAAAATTCGTCTAGTAAAATCTGCTTCACTTGGTTTCTGCCTTTTTTATAGCCACTTAAAGTTACGTGATACGCAAGATTATTTGAGTGTAAAACGTATTAATGAAGTTTATTATGTTGCTGGTGGTACTTACAATCAATATCAAGAGTGGATTGTACATGTATGATATCCTATCCTGTTTATGCCCCTATCGTCCTATTCATGTTGACGAGCCATTGTGATGTGGCTGAAGGCACGAGCTCAATAATTATACTTATTAATTGATTTCTGTAGCTGGCCTGTTGAGCAAAATGATACGTCTTATTGTTATCTGGTGACTTCTTCTTTTACTCTACTCATTTCAATTGAGTTGATGCTTGTACTGTTAATTGCCCATGTTTGTCTGTTCTGTTCTTTCGGTTGCAAGCTTTTCAGCTTTCCCATTTCTAATACCCTGAACCTGCTCCCCGTTAGAACTGCGCTTTAAAGTTTTTGTTACTGACTGACCAGATACTCTTTAGAGCTAGTACCATGTAATTATTTTATTAAATTTTAATGAAATCTTTCACATTCACTATGTCCGTTATCGGTGTTTCACGAATTTCATTTCTCACTTTTCATTGAAAAACAAGAACTGCACAGCTCTGAATTTTACCGCTAATTCTATGCATTCAAAATGGCCTCCACTGAGCTAAATATTTTGTTTTGGCTTTCGTCATGGGAAGGTGTGATACAAATAACAGATTTTTCGAACGGTTATTAAATCGTAAATTATGTGAGCCGTGCGCGGCTAGCGTTTATCCCATTTATTGTTTGTCATCTTCTATTACGGTACTGCCGCCTCGTTTTCTTATTCCATGTACTGGCGTCATTAACTTCCTGCCTTACTTTCCCGTGAGCAGCAGCAGCAGCACTTATCGATAAGTGCACTGTCGTACCATCTCTGGAGCGACCGATAGTATTTCCGGGTTTTCGTGTGTCTGGCAGTCAGCTGGAGACGGACCAGCAGTGCAGACGGGACGCAGAATCAGTGAAGTCGGGGACGGAGCGCCGGTCAGGCGCAGGCAGTGCTGGCCGGGCTCGCTGCCGACGCATATGAACTGTCCGATAGATGGAGGTTGGAGTGGGACAAACGTTGGTTGGTCGTTCGATTGTTCGTCTCTTCGTTCGACGTATATTTAGTCCTTTCACCGTTTCCTGGCCTGGGCAGTCAGTCGATTGGCGTGGAACAGCGAGGAATTCTCTGC
The DNA here is from genome assembly GCF_021461395.2 of Schistocerca americana. Taxonomy (NCBI): domain Eukaryota; kingdom Metazoa; phylum Arthropoda; class Insecta; order Orthoptera; family Acrididae; genus Schistocerca; species Schistocerca americana. Next base: position 194,147,225 of record NC_060122.1, on the reverse strand, counting down.
GGCATGTAGTTTGGCCGGGGCCGCTGGCGGTCTCTGCATGGAGTGTGTGGGGCTGTTCCCATTGCTGCGAGGTTCGTGGCTCACAGATCCTGGACAAGAAAGTTGAGTTTTGATTTAATCCACGAGCAAGTCACGACTGTTCACATTGTGTCGTCTGGAGTTCATGTCGGCTGTTGGGATATTCCCGAGTGTTACAATGTGGTTTTTAAGTTGGAAAATTCTAGTGGAGTTTCACTGTATTTGATTATTTGAACTGAACTGCATCAGCGGAATCTTCTGCCTTGTGGTCGTTAACGTTCCGGTTACCTGACGTAATCATTGACTTAAATTTCATGCAGTGTAGTTTGCTCATCATGTTGTTGCTGTACAGCATGGTGTGTAGTTTGAGAGCTCCGTGTATGATTGATTGTGGGCGCCAATATCTTTTACATTGTTCCGCTGAACTCCCTGTTGTGCCCTGGTGGGGGAAGTGGAAATTATCTTGTCGGTGGGTCCGCTGACTGTCGGTCGGTTGGGTTATTGTCGGATCGTGAATGGTTGGCTCGACTGCATGTCTCACCTAAGCGAGCGTTAGTGTTTGAACTCCAGGCAGACCCTCGAACATCTCAGAGCCCTTGGGAGTACAACATATTTTTTTTTAGTTTTGTTGTTGTTGTTTGTACTTGTATGGCTTCTAGTCAACATTTTTAATTAAGGTTGTTTTGCCATGAAGGTGTAAGATTCTTTAGCCCTTCAGCCTAATTTAATGAACTGTTCCACGCAAGACCATTGGCTTTTTATAGGTTTTAATGTTGTTGAATTTTAAGTATTGGGTCTTAAGCCGATTTTGAGTTTCAGTTGTTTTGCTCTTAAGGCCTTCAGCTTAAACTACAGAAATGTGGCAAAATAAAGCTTGCCTTTTAAATTTTTGATTATGCTTGAATTTTAAGTTATTAGACTACAGCCATTTTTAAATTATAGTGGCCTTCAGCTGGTAATTAAGTCCCAAAGATTAAAGCTGTGTATTTAAAAAAAATTATTTGGGGCTCTTGTAATATTTTGTCAAATAATAAAGTTGTATGTTCGAGTCAAACTGACAGCCCCTTATTTTGACAACTTTCCACTATTTAAACTACCTGTCCTGTCCTGCGGGCTAAGTGGGCGTCTCATTACACAAATACGTAATCCGAGGACTATGGGCAAGTAGTCTATGTTGCAAGCTTTTCATTTTAACCTCGTCTTGTACGTCATTTGTCGTGTCTGGTACTTTACAGTTCAAGAGTAAACTGCAAATGACGAGCCGGCCGGGATGGCCGAGCGGTTCTAGGCGCTACAGTCTGGAACCGCGCGACTGCTACGGTCGCAGGTTCGAATCCTGCCTCGGGCATGGATGTGTGTGATGTCCTTAGGTTAGTTAGGTTTAAGTAGTTCTAAGTTCTAGGGGACTGATGACCACGGCAGTTAAGTCCCATAGTGCTCAGAGACATTTGAACCATTTGCAAATGACGAAAATTTTAATCCCATCCGTCGCATGACGCAAATAGTTCACCGGTCGTTGTGGTCGAGCAGTTCTAGGAGCTCAGTCCGGAACCACGCGGGTGCTATGGTCGTAGGTTCGAATCCTGCCTGTGCCAGGGATGAGTCTGATGTCCTTAGGTTAGTTAGGTCTAAGTAGTAAGTCTAGGGGACTTATGACCTCAGATGTTAAGTCCCATAAAATAAAGTTCTTAAATGGAGGGTTCCTCGTCTCACTTATTTAACAGAAGCATCTGAAAGTTAATAATTTCGTCGAGTTGTGCTATTACTTTCTGGATTACTACTCAAGTGTATATACAAAGAATAAGAGTGCTAGCACGTTTTCTTCTGAGTGAATGACTTCAAGTAACTGCTAATAGCGTTGCCGACCTATCCTTGAAGATCTTACTCGTTACGTGTATCGCCAGTGTGCTTGACTGGACCGTGTTGCAGTAAAGTGAGTTTGTTTACAATTGTTTGTATTCTCTGGCCCCCAGTAACATAAAACTCCCAGTAAACTATTCCATGACCTTTAGAACGTTACTTTTCGGCCCATATTTTACTCCGATTAAATTCTTTCCGTAATATGTGAATGTATACCGCCATTTTTTTAAAAAAGAAAGCTATAAAACCACTCACTTGACGTAATTTCCATACCTAGAGACTAGAAAGGTGCAAGGTCAAAGCAACTCTCACGAAACGAAACAGAAGTAACGTCTGAATAATAGCTCCACGTCAATTTACAATAATATTATGGAACATACAATGTTTTCGAAAATTATGAGACACGATGAAAAATATTATCTATGGTTACATGGCCAGTAAGGATTCAGAAAAAATTCGTTATCATGACACACAAAAACCACATTATGCAGTCCAAGTAATGAACGCCAGACCTAGAGGTTCTTTAGTCTATACCACATTCCTAAATTTCGAGAAGGCATTTGACACCGTTCCTCATAAGCGGCTTCTCGGTTGTGCTACTCAATTCGCGATCTGCTGTCAGAAACGATCCAGTTCGTAGCAATAACCAAAAAGTATCCAGTGGAACAGAATTCATATCTGATCTTCTCCAAGTGTTCTAGGTCATCTGCTGTTTCTATCTATACAGGATGAGTTTTTCTACTGTCTACAAAGTCTAGGGATTGATCAGTGAGAGGATACGGAACGATGAGGTTGTAATGAACCTATGTCAGTAAATGCAAGGTTTCCATCCTAGAGTTCGTTTATTCAATAGTACTTTGTTACAGCAACTGCAGGCTAATACGCTCTGTGCCATGAAGCCACAGTTACAGTGTGTATGGTTTCCTACTACAGGGTGGTACTGTTCCTCATGCGTCATGCGCTAACGTCCTCTCCTGCCATAGCAATTGGTAATGTTGTGTCCGATTCACTTCTCTTGCTGACTCACCTTGCAGCGGATAAGATGTAGCGTTATACACAATGGTTTCATATTCGAATCGAGAGCTTGCCTACGTGGTATTTACTTACGGAAAGGCAAATGGCAACGGTCGGCGAGAAGGAAGTTTGTATCAGGAGACCTATCCCCGCTGACAACAACCACAGCATTCAATGTTTGCAACAGTGTTTCCCCGTTTGTCTGAGACTAGGTCGTTTCAGGAGACAGGAAATCATGAAGGACGCACCAGAGGATTCCGGGCACCGGATTTGGAGGCAAATGTGGTTAACACTTTGGAATGCGACAGCCGTGTCAGTACCAGGCAGTTGGCAGGGTAAGCCAGCCGACGGTGAGGAACATTCTCGATTGTTACTACCATTATCTCTTACAGAGTGTGCAGGGCTTACTAGCGACAGACTTTCCACATTGGCAGTAGTTTGCCACTGGTTTCTTCACCAGGTAACCACGATTCCGGGATTTTGGTCATCCATTCTACTCAGAAATGAGGTCACCTTTACATGGAATGGTATTTTCAACTTTCATAACAGTCATCTGTGGGATAGTACCCGGAACCTCCATGGTATGGTGACAGCGAATCATCAGCATCGAAGCAGCCGGAAAATGTGGGCCGGTATAATTGGCGACCGTATTTTGGGACCAGTTCAAAATGGTTCAAATGGCTCTGAACACTATAGAAATTAACATCTGAGGTCATCAGTCCCCTAGAACTTAGAACTACTTGAACCTAACTAACCTATGGACATCACACACATCCATGCCCGAGGCAGGATTCGAACCTGCGACCGCAGCGGTCGCACGGTTCCAGACTGAAGCGCCTAGAACCGCTGGGCGACACCGGCCGGCTTGGGACCAGTGTTCCTCTCACGTCGCCTAACGGGCCGGAGCTATCGGTGTTTCTTGCGGGTGACTTTGACTCCCGTGCTGGAAGAAATTCGATTGATGATTCGAAGGGTAATGTAGCTAATACATGTGGAGCGGGGCCCACTTCGCCATTAATGTCCGGACACATCTCAATCGTGTGTTCCCTGGTAGATGGATCGGACGAGGCTGTCCAGTTACATGGCTTGCTCGTCCACTAGATCTCAAAGCGTCCGATTTCTGGTTATGGGGCCATCTGAAAAGTATCCTGTATGTTGGGTCCATCCCAGATGTGGAGATACTTGAGCAGCGTATTCATGCTACCTTCGACATTTTCGGATGCAGCCTGGCCGAAGTGAACGTGTGAGACAGAACATGCTATGGCACATACACGCATGCGTTGAGGCAAATGGAAACGATTTTCTACACATACTGTAAGGTGTGGCTGCATGATAGAACGCACATTACACCGCAGACTCTGAACAATGTATGACTGAATAAATGGTCTGTACCACGGAAACCATACATTTCCGGACACAAATTCATTAGACCTCTTTTGTTCCGTATCCTCTCACCGATCAACCCATAGAATTTGAACACGGTGGAAGAAATCGTACTGTAAAAATTATTTGGGTGAAAAGTGAAGAACTCTTTTAGAGAGTTTTTCAGATGCTGTGGGTCATCGTCTCGTAAACTCACCTGAAGATCAGTGCTAAGTAAGGAGTGCTTTATACATGATATCTGTAAGGTGAGAAAAGTGGCAAGTGACCGGGAACATGAAAGGTGTGAGATCCCTCCACATGAGTCCTAAAAAGAAATGGTTAAATTCTAGACACGCGATAAATAACACAAATTTAAAAGCTGTGATTCATCTACATCGTACTTCACAAGCAACCTAATGGCGTGTGGCGGAGAATACTTTCGCTACCATTATCCGATTAGTCCAACCCTGCTCCACTCGCGAATAGTGCATGGGAAGAATGATTGTCGGTAAGGCTCTGTACTGGCTCTAATTTATGGAGTTGTCTCCTCGTGGTCAATACGCGAGATGTATGTGGGGGGAAGTAACATGTCTTACGGCTCCTCCTGAAAAGTGCTGTCCCGAAATTTCAATAGTAAATCTCTCAGTGATGCACAACACCTCTTTTGTAAATGTCTGCTAATGAAGTCTGTCTAGCGTCTCTGTAACGCTGCCTCTAAACGATCCCGTGACGAAACGCTCCACCCTTCATTGGATCTTCCCTATCTCCTCTATCAGTCCTACGTGATAGGGATCGCAGATAGATAAACAACACTCAACAATCGGTCGAACGAGTGCCTAATAAGCTACATTCCCTTAAGATTCTTCCGATGAATCTGAGTCTGGTATCTGCTTTTACCACTATGTTTCATTTGGTCATTCCTCTTAAGGTCATTCTGGATAGGTACGCCCAGATATTTCACGCAGGCGTTGTCTCCAGCTTTCTGTCATCAATAGTGTAGCTGCACCGTAGTGGATTTCTTTTCCCATGTTTGTGCAATATGTTACCTTCATTACGTTCAGAGTCAACTGCGAGAGCCTGCACAGTTCATTAATTCTCTGTAGGTCATTCTGCAAATTCTTACTATGTTCTGGCGTTGCTACTTTGATAAAGAAAACTGCATCAACTGCGAATAGCCATAAAGAGCATCCGACGATTCCTAGTAGATCGTTTACATATATCCTATACGACTGCGTTCTTTTTCGACGTATTCCACTGATGAACTCTTCTCGGGTTATCAGTCGAGTAGTGGCGTCATCTTGTCGCAACGTTTCAATAAATTTCATACCCAATCATCTTCTCGCGAAGAGGGTGGGTACTGGTTTCGCCAGAAGATGATGGGTACGAAATTCATTGAAACATTGCGATAAGACGACGCCACCACTCGGCTGATAACACGAGAAGAAAATATCAACAACGGTCCTATCACACTTCCCTGTATTACTCCGGATATTACCTTTACATCTGTCGATTTTGTTCCGTTAAGAGCGACGTGTTGAGTTCTATCTGCAAGAAAGTCTTGAATACAATCGTAGGTCTGCTCCGATACGCCGTAAGCTTGTATTTGTTCATTAAACGGCAATGCGGGACGGTGTAAAATGCCTTAATGAAATAAAGGAACCCGGCTTCAGAGTCAGCGCCGTTGTCCACTGCACTGAGAATCGCATGGAGGAACAGTGCGAGCTGAGTTTCGCAGGACCTCCGTTTGCGAAATCCATGTTGACTTTTATACAGTAAATGTTCATTCTCCGAAAAGTTATAATTCCTGAGCATAAAACATGTTATATAATTCTACAACAGATTGACGTCTACGATATAGTTCTACAATTGTGTGGATCTGTCTTAAGGCCTTTCTTAAAAACGGGAAAGACCTGGGCTTTTTTCTTGTCGCCAGGTACCTTTGGTTGCTCAAGCGGTTTACGATAAATTACTGCTGGAAGGGGAGCAAGTTCTTTCGCATTATCCGAATAAGGTCTCACAGGTATCTCACCTGGTCCTGAAGCATTTCCACTACTAAGCAATTGTAGCTGCTTTTCAATTCCACGATCGGTTATCTCAATATCTGCCATTTCGACGTTCGTACGACGATTCAAAGGAGGGGCAATGTTACGATCTACCACGGTGAACCAACTTCGGAAGACGGAATTCAGTATTTCGGCCTTCTCTCTGTTGTCTTCCGTTTCGGTGCCGGATTGGTCGCTGAGAGAATGAATATGTGATTTTGACCCACTTTCTCATTTTACATACGTCCACAATCTCTTATGGTTTTTACTCAGGTCGGTTGACGACGTCTTACTTGCAAAATCATGTTGATTTATTTCACAGATACCATTTATTAGAACCCCTATTTAACGAAAAGTTACTGCACGAGATAAATATTCAAACTAGAATACACTGAGCTAAACTGTACGCTATCTACAAACAAAAAATTAAAACTTAGTGGAGTGATGAATTTTCTGCCGACGGGAAAATTTACACTAGGAAGCCGCCCTACACAAGGATATTACAAGGCAAAAACAAAAACTACGATAAATTTTCTTACACAGTAAAATACACACTTATAGTTCACTTCTTTGTGGAAGCACGTGACAGAAAACAAAAACTAAATTAATTTATTGTTTATCACACAATTTGTTGTTTATTAGACTTCAGCTAATTTCCTAGGGATTAGAACTACGAACCACATAGATGGAGGGAACAGTTCCATAGAAAATACAGTGGGTAGGGCGAACTAAGGACCCCGTCTTATTGGCAGGACACTCAGACGATTCAACAAATCAACTAAAGCAACTGCGTACGATACGCTTTTCTGTGTTCTTGAGTACTGCTGCACGGTAAGGGATCTCTGAAAGATAGGATTAGCGTAGGGTATCGAATATGTTCATTTAACAGTAGCTCATTTTCTATTATTGTAAAATAGGGAGAGAATGCCACGGATATGGTAGACGAGTTGGTGTGGTAATCGTTCAACCGAAGCCTGTTCTTTAGCGGCGATATCTTTTCACTGAATGTTAATCAAATACTTCGTCCTCTGAAGGCCAAAATATATTTATGACTCCCGGCTTCATAAAGGGAAATGGACATCGTAAAAAAATAAGAGAAATCAGAGCTCGCAACGAAAGTTTCAGGTTTTTAATTTTCTATTTGGGACGGTAGAGAGATAGTCTGAAATAGGTCTTGTAAACTTTCCGCCAAGCACTTGGATGTGAACTGCAGAGTAGTGATGTAGATGTGGATGTAAATCGAATGATGTAGGAGGACCTTCATGCACTGTGAGAGCCGTACGACTCTTACGGCACACTGGACTCGCATTCGGGAGGACGGGGGTTCAATCCCGCGTCCGGCCATCCTGATTTAGGTTTTCCGTGATATCCCTAAATCGCTCCAGGCAAATGCCGGTATGGTTCCTCTGAAAGGGCACGGTCGACTTCCTTCCCCGTCCTTCGCTGATCCGACGAGACAGATGACCTCGCAGTTTGGTCTCTTCCTACAAAAGAAAAACAACAACAATCTTACGGCCGATCTGTCGTCGGGGGAATTCATTGTTAAGAAGTACTCTTACAGGTACCTACCTGATAGTGCGTTGATGAAGGACATTTTGTGGCACACCATGAGCTGCATTCCAAAAGTATTCCTTTGACATACCGGTAATCGGGAATTCATATAAGCATCAGTGGCATATGCAGCGGACGTGCATCGAAGGATGTGACTGTCAAGTATAAAATATTCGTGATGATGCACTCCACATTTTAAAAACTAATTATTCCCTGACTTCCAAATCCTCGAGGCTACAAACAAAGTGTGAGGTGCTGATTTTAACAAGTCAGTCCGTTTCATAAAGAAGTAAGGGAAGTATTGGGATTTCGTTTAAGTGCCAACTCTCCACGGTTATATATGAAAAAGAGTTTACCTTATTTACACATGTGCAATGCATCTGAGCATGATTAGAAAAAGTTGATATACCTCCATCGTTTTCCGGAGGTAGATTTTCGAAATGGGAGTTCATATATGAGAATGAGAGGGTGATAAAGCGATTAATTTATAAAAATTACATTTTCGGAATAATTAAGCCACAGCAGAGTAAACAAGTACAATGATTTAGATAGAGGATAACATGTCACAAGAAAACTCTGCCAGATAAGCATAAAATTCTCCTAAAAAAGAACCCTTAACTATGGTAAAAGATGTGATTTTCATTCTTTCTGATAAACGTGATATTAACCACCGCAATATGGAAGATTAATTTTATTTATTTACTACATTGTAGCATGTTACCTGGAATTAAAGATAGGCTATAGTTATCCAGAATTCACTATCGGATCTGTAACATTATTACTTCAACTGATAAAGCTTTTTCTACTACTTATGAAGCGTATACCTGCCACTACACATTGCTGTGTACATCACTACTGTTTTCCTACATGTTTCCCTCCGAAGCTCCTATAATGTGTAGAAGTCTTCAAGCTTTAGTGCCACTGTAGCAAATTTTGCCCAACAAGAAACTGAGTTAGTACGTTGGAAACGCCTCATTGCATTTATTTTTCCATTTAGTTGCAGAAAGGTATACGATCCATCTTGACGGACATCCTAGCTACTCATCATAGTAGGAAAGCTTTCACGACCGGATGACATATCTTCTGGTAAACCTTCCGGGATATAAGGTCGCGGTCCATGAAACTCTTCAGCTCCTAACGTTTCGTCCAGAGCTGCGCTGGACATCTTCAGAGGGGTGTTTCTCCTCCGGTGAGTCTTGTCGACTGACGGGTCAGACGTCTGAGAGCGACTTATATATCGTAGAAAGTGGGCGAGACCAGAGAATACTTGGACAGTAGCACTACAGAAATGCTAGACAGTTTTATCCGTGACGAGATTACGATCGATAGTTAAGTTTTATCTCTGACAAAGATTATCTCTGCATATCACGTGTAACTCTGGTCTCGCCCACTTTCTACGATATATAAGTCGCTCTCAGACGTCCGACACGTCAGTCGGCAAGACTCACCGGAGGAGAAACACCCCTCTGAAGATCTCCAGCGCAGCTCTGGACGAAACGTTAGGAGCTGAAGAGTTTCATGGACCACGACCTTACATCCCGGAAGGTTTACCAGAAGATATCCTAGCTACTCCTTAAACGGTATAATAATGTTCCTTGTGTTATCACGTATCGATACCTCCACCACGGCGTTTCAGTGTTCGCAGTGGCAACGCAAGTTTCGGTCAGTCGTCGATAGCGGTCGTGTGGGATCCTGGGACCCAAAAGAGCCCACATGCTAAACCATACGTACATCAGCTCCACACCAAGAGCTCCCTTTGCTAACGCAATACAGGACGACCAGCGGCGGCCACACGATCCACTCGCTCTCAGAGCCACTTCACTGTGTGAAGTTATGCAGATGTCGCCTAGTTGCGCCTTTGACACCATTTTTCGGCTTTAGTTCAGAGTGCCTCACCTTTGTTGCTTTTGGACGAACTGTTCTCTATTTCGTCCCGCGTTATTTATAATGAGGACTCGTAAGCTGTGAGAAATACAAGTTAAGCAAATCTTCTGTTTACTGTGTTAACTCATTCGCGAATCATTTCTGCTCCTGTCCAGCTTCCCCACAACGACAGTAGCGGCACCACTCTACAGACCACCTTTCTTATCACTGTGTGTGAAGTCGTACACAACGTTTCTAAAGTAAATAATATTTAAGAGATTTGTCTGCTTTCATTCCTGAAGATATGCGCCAACGGCCCAAAACTCACCACAAATTATTTAATAGTATGACTAAACCTTAAACGTTTTGAATTGTTATGGCCTAACCATGTGACTGATATGTCACTTTTTACTTTGTGTTTTGGAGTACAGCGGTGAACAATGTGTGATTGTCTTCCTTTTATCAGCAGCTCCCTCCAATCTGGTTTTCTTCTTAGGAGAGTTCTTGCAGAGATCTAGGTGTCTTGTCTTCCAGCTTTCTGAGGGTGTGGAATTGCACCATCACTGCTGTGTAAGGAAAATGAATGAATTGCTTGGATTATGTTGCATTGGTTAATCTCTGATGTATATGCTGTACAGAAGCGGTATACAGTCGCCACCGTAAGACTTGGTGAAGTATATTATAAATAATCGGACGTATTCCGTGCAAAGATGTGAAAATGGCAACGGCTGATTCGTGCATAACAACAGCAGTGAGAGATATTGTACCAGTGCCGACTGGAACATTTGTTACCGCTGTACGTAGTTTTTGTCAGACTTAAACGTGGTTTCCGTTTCTCAGTTTGGTGTTACAACATAAGCCAGAGAGATCCTAACGTTACTGCTTCTAGACTCTCTCCAATACCCTGATTCGCATATCTCCGCTGCCATCGTTTCACTTTTAAACCGCCTATAGTACCACCATCGAATTTCAATGGCTGTTACCTGTACCAATGTACGTAAGATAGTCTTTCAAACAGGCGAACGGAAATAAATCTTAAGAGTGCAATATAACCACATGTTATATTTTGTAATGGTAACACGCTGAGATCTATTTATAGTTTACATCTCATTAATTCGAGCCAACACTCA